>NW_008625109.1:169544-182027 GCF_000691845.1 Merops nubicus
CCGAGCCAGGCTGTCACGAGCAGAGTAATACCTCTACAAAGATGAAATAAGACAAAAGCAATAACCACAGTCAGGGCCCCAGGGATTTCTTCACTAGCTCTAACTACAGTGTCCACTGTATCAAAATCCTGCCTTGTTGCCCTATGTCAATGTTTACATGCTCTGCTGCTTCTCCCACTCACATTTTCAGAGGAATTCCAGCCTGCTTTGTCAGGTGATGGCAACAACTATTTCCCTTCCCCACTTCTCCTGTCACTGCCACCTTCTGCCAACCAGCTCTGGTCACAGCCTCTGCTCTATGACTGAACTATGAGGAGCAATTCCTTTATCATATGAAGGATGCTGTGTTTAAAAAATTGAGTGCCCTATGAGACTGCAGGAGAAAGGGCTTTGTGGCTGCCTCTTCCCCTTGCTGAGACTAAACTGCAGGCTATGTGGTTTGTTTAGGCTGGGCCAGGTGAAGACCTTCTCCTAGAGGTGTTTGTGTCAGCCTGGTTGATTCCCTCTGCCCTCCACATCCTCTGTCCCCAGCTGATTACCACTACTTAAGCTGGTCATGCAAATGCCCTGTAATCTGGGTAAATTACAATTTGAAATGATACAGTCTAGTTTAAACACTTAATAATAGGAGCTGTAAGCCTGTATAATTTTGACAGATTTGGGAAGACTAAGCATGCAGCTGAAGGTTAAGGGAATGGCAATCTCCTTTTCAGGATGAAGACAAAGAAGAGGCAATATAATTTTACCTAGCTCTGCCAGAAACAAAATGCCTAAGTGTAATTTGTGTTGGCATGGACCTATTAAAGGGTGAATTTCAGTTTTTAAAAATCAGGAGTACTGTGACTGTTCATGTGACAGCAGTTATGGAAGCTTCAATCACATCCAGATGTTACACATGCACATATTAAAATACCAAAAGCATTTCAGAGATCCCCTGAAAGATGGACATGGACAGAAAGAAATACTTCCTCCCATCTGCCAAAGAACAAGAATTGAATATAGAGAAATAAAATGTCATATTCAAATTCACACCTGAACCTATGGCAGAGACAGAAACAAACTCCGCTTTTGCAATTTTTGGGCTACTGCCTTAGCTGAAAGCTTATCCCAGCACAGTCAGCTACGGTCAGTCCGTGGGCTCTGCAGAACAGGCAGAGAGTTTTTACTCATTAGCAAATCTCTGCAGGATTTCTGGCCAGAAAACATCAGTTCAGCTCAACATATTAAAAATTTGTGTTCAGTCCAGCTTTTCTCACCTTTATTATTTGAAGAGAAATCGTCCTTGCTGCTCTGACAGCACCAAGTTCTCCAAGCTGAGAATGACCAGCAGCCCCAGGTGAACGAGGACATGGAGCAAGGACAGTGCTCCTGCCTCTCCCCAAGCTGCCCCAGGAAGCCCTGTGCTCCCCAGAGCTGCACAGAGGTGGGCTGCTGAGGAACATGGTCTCATGAGAGACCCGACAAATTCAGAGAAGCCAAATCAAACAAATAGTCTGTATGGAAGAAGAAGAATATAATGAATCATTGCCTTCCAATTAGAAATATCTTTCTACTTTTTTTTTTTTTTTTTCTTCCTGGTGTAGTTTAACTGGGATCCTCCTTCCTGATTAGAGTCAGTGATTACTAATGGTGCCCAGAAAACAGGCTAATAAATTCACATGCTGACAAGTACATAAGTTCTGAGACTATAAAGATTCTGTTCTCAAAGATGTCTAAATACTGTCTCCCAATATCTGCCACGATTCATGCCAAAACGCTTTGGGGAGGGCTCAGTAGCACCATGTGTTCCCTTGAGAGAACGTCCCATATACACTCAATGTCTACCTGCATCATCCATCTGCATAGACAGGCACCACAACCGAGTGGAACATCTAAAGGTGGCAGCCAGAGATCACTAGAAAACTCTGCAGGTAAACCTACCCCATAGCTAGCTGCACTTGTCAAAATTGTCAGACTTCAGGTGGAACAAAGTTTGTGCAAATGGGCCAAAAAAAGCATTTCTCTTCACCTGACAAGTTAACCATATTTCATGAGTGTCCCTTCTAAATAGCATAAGTGTGTCTTCAAATCTCAAAACCATGCCACACAGTCAGACTCAAGCAACCAAATCTATTTTCTGTGAGAAGTCCAGGAGACAGTTTGATAACCAGCTGCATGGGAAGAAATTCCCAGTCCTAGCTTTTTAGTGTAGCAGAAAAAGACCTAATGAAATCTAATAATTGGTAGCTAATGCTAGAGAAAGCCTGACTTCAGGATAAATTTTGTTTTAGTTAAGAACAACAAAGATAAAAATTCAACAACTTACTGACTTACTGCAAAAAATTCTCTATTCCTTTAAGGTTTTTTTGTTTTGTTTTGTTTTGTTTTCTTTTCTTTTTTTTTTTCTTTTATTTTTTTTAGTGAGGCTAGGGATCTTCTAAAACTTACCAAAAAGCTCAAACAGAAACCACGGGCCTATTCACATAAGCTTCTGGGTCAGGATCTTGGCCCTGCATTAGCTAGTTTAATTAGAAAAGCCTTCTAGAAGCTGGGGCATTTAACCTTGCATATAAAATTTACAAAGTATTGTGGAGGAATAAAATACCATGGATCAAAAGAAAGTCTGGCAATTGGCAAACTCTATTTCTCCAATTTTTATAGATTATGTAAAGTTTTTATGTATTAAAAATTAATCAGGCAAGCTTCGTAGTCTGGGCTCAATGCAGCCTAATGATCCTTTGATGCAGAACTAGAATTCCTTCAAATAATATTTCTTTCCTTAAATTTCTCAAACTACAATTATTATAACCACAGGACAAGAGATGCAGGTGGAGATTAATAAGTCCTTCACAAGAGGAAAAACAATGAATACACAGTGCATTACTTTCTGGTAATCCAAGTCACAATAGAACAACACCTTCCTCAGCTTGTAATCACTAAGGATGTGCAATAAAGCTGAGGTTGCCAAGCAGAACAAACTTAATGCACTTGAAAGTGCTACAGTCATGGGTTTATATTAATAAACTCAAGAGTAGGCAGCAAGCAACAGCTACTACTAAATAGGCACCGTGGTCAGAACTGAACACACTACGTGACAACACTTCAGAAGCAAGTGTTCTGTAAATGTCTTCCTCAAAGAAAGTGGAAGCTTTATTTTTAAGCTAGCCCTTGAGGACAGTCATCATAAGATGCTAAAAAAAATAAAAATAAGGCATGCAGCAGAGTTACACGGCAGAGGCCAGGTGAAGCCAGTCGCTCCCAAACCCACAGTGCCCAATCTACACAAAGAGCAAAGGCAGCTCCCAGCCTGGCAGGGTGCCTGCACAGGGCTCTGAGGAACTCCAAGGTGTCCCTGGAGGCAGCCCCCAGGAATCCTCCAGATGCTCCACACCCTCTGCTGAGCTGTGAATGCAGCTTCAGGTGCAGCTGCACTGCAACCTCTGGGACACTGGGTCTGGGGACACCACGTCCTGGCAGACCTGTGAGCCTCCCCGACTGCCACAGAGGCTGACCTACGGACTTCCCTTGGGTCCCTGGGTGGCTTAGCTCAACTTGGACCTTACTTCCAAACTACTTTCCATTTTTAACCGTTAGGCTGCATTTTCCCTTTGCTGAAGTAAAGAACCCTCCACTACTGGAAATCTTCTCTTTCATATCCTTTGAGATCATTAGGATATCACTTCTTGCCTTGGCTACCGACGCAGAGCGGCATTACTGAGGGCAGAAAAGCAATTTCCAATTGCTTGTAGCTCCAGATCCAGCCAAGCACTTGACTGCTTCCTTAACTACACAGCTCTGTGTTATTCCACTGACTGCAGCAGGACCACTCACACAGCTAAAATCAAATGCCTCTTGAAGTGCCTTGTAGGTTTTGGCTTGTTAACAATTCACCGCCAATACCTCAGCCCGCTTCAACTGCCTCACTTGTGGTGCTCTGGTGTTAACCAGAGTTTAAAAAGTCCTTTCAATGCCAAGTTGAACAAGTAAATGTGCTTCTGAAAACACCCATGAGAAGACCTATTGAAGAACCTGCTATCTTTCCTACTTATGCAATCTTCATAACGGAACTGTACATCACACTTATCTCATTAGCAGTCATCACCTCAGGCAGTACCTACAACAGGAGTGGGTTTTCTTTTTTCCTATTACCTAGCTAGTCTTGCTATCTCTAATTTTCCACAAATCTCATGAATTGCCACTGAAATCTTTATAGCTACAGTAGCCTGGAATGTAATGCTCTAAACTAATTTTATACCCCAGAAAATAATTTAATACCTAATAAACTTTACGAAGAAAGTGGCATGTTTCTAAGCAGCACCTCTTGGTAATGAAATCAGGCCAAAGATGCTTGAGGGAGAAAAACTCCATGTCTATGAGTAGCAGCCTTGGGTTTGTGCTGACACCCAGGGTGGACATCAGAGATCCCATAAAACCAACCAGTAAGATTTGATTGCCCAAACAGATCTGGCAAAACTGCAGCAGTTGAAGAATTGTAGCAATGAAGAATTCCTACTCCTTCCCAAAAGAGACATATGCCACCCAAGTATACCAATGCTGGTAAGGAGGGAAAATCAAAATGCTTGGAACTAAAGTGAAGAGGCAAGTGGTGCTCCCGTAACTGTCTGAGTGACAGGTTTGCTTTGGATCCACTTCCCAAAAGCACAGACTGCTCCTCCTCAGAGCAGTGAGGCTGAAAAAGCACAGAAAAAAACCCTCACCTTTCTACCTCAGCTGAAGCCTGAAAATGCTGGTGTATGAAAACGGGAGTTAATTTTGCAGAACTTTCTGGAGCACTCAGATGTTGAGTTCTGGAATTCTGTGAAGAAATTTTTTCTTTTAATTTCATTTTAACTGAGAATAGTGTAAGCCACCCCAAAGATGAAATCAGCATTTTTGAAAACACAACTTCAGTTTGGAGACCAGTCTCATTCTTTCACTCCTCAGAGCAGGTTGTAAGAGATCTAATCAAATAATTATAATAAGCTTTAGCTAGAAGCATAAGGAAGAAAAAATGTGTCTATGAATGAAAAGAGGATGGGTCACCATAGCAGCAATGACTTGTGAGGGTTATTTCTAACATCTGAAAGCCCAATAACTCACACGTACCTCAGGCATAAGTGAATTCTATGAGTCTTTTGTGCAAGTTAAATTTTCCATTATCCACCTAGTCTGATGCATTGTAACAATTTGTCTCTTTTCACAAAACCATAAGGAATGTTTCCAAGAGAATGTCAAGAGCCACAGAGGGTAAAAGGCTTCCTTGCTTGCAAAAATGCCCATGCTTCAATCATCAACGCCTCTCAACATTTAAAGCTGACTAAATGCTTAACACTTCCTTTTTCATGCTTTGTAGGAAGCGTGCCCCACAATGCATCATTGGCATACAGTCTAGATCCTCTATTTCCTTCCCTTTTTTTCAGCTGGTACCTTTCATACAACAAGATTAAACTGTGCTTTCAGCTAGGCTGTCGGAAATTTACAATCAAGACATTGACTCAAGTGAAGTTAGTCTGAAACTGCACCAGCCCAAAGGCAACAGCTGGCCACAAGAACAGCTTTTGGGTACTACTGGTGCACTCCTCTCACTTGATTTACCACAACTACACCCAGTAATCCCCTGGTTTTTCAGCATAAGAAAAAAAAAAAAGAAGCCTATTGCTAAAAAAACTAATTGTATATTTCTACAGTTTGTCTTTATTCTTGGAGTAGTTTAGATGATGTCCTCAGTTTTATAGAGAGAAGCTTCACATTTCTAAACATCCTAAATAATGTAACCACAGCTTAAAAATGAAATTTTAGACTATTTTTATCATATGTAGAAGTTGTATTGTACAGGATGATCTTGTACTGTACAGATAATAAACTTGAATTCTGCTTCTTAGTTTCTCAACTTAACCAACACGTTCAGCTTTGAGGAAGAGGTCTCCATTGACATGACAACTGTATAGAAGTAGGGCCCTCTCTCTGCTTGGTTCTTCCAGCAGCACAGGAGCTGCGAGTGCTCCTTTAGGCAATAATCTGTGACATTCTTAAATACACACACACCTTTAGGTGTTTCCCCCAACACGAGTGAGAGCTTAAAAACTGTGCTCAAAAACCTTTGTTACATTGGAATTAAATCTGCTCTTGCCCTGGATGCTATTGCATCTTTGCATGATGGACCTCTGTAATCATCTCCCACTTAATCAAATCACAGCTCAGCAGAGCTGTGATTGTACATACCATTTCAAACAACAAGGAACAGTCTTCTGTATCTTCTTGTTTTGATAAATACTGAGTTCTCTACACAGGTAACATGGTTAAATCAGAAATGCCATTTAATTATTGAAGGTCACTCTGACTTTGACCAGAAGAAAAAAATAAACCAAGAACCACAGGAAAAAAGAATCAAACAATATTTGAGAAATGTTATGTTTTGAACAATTTTGTCCAAAGTGTTGAGCTTAGCAAAAGTAGGCTAAGTTAGCAAGAACTGTATTAATCAACAAATGGAAAAAAAACCCAACCCTGTCTAGTCTCATTTCTCTGATACTTCACAACATCTCCTGTGTTACTACACAGGAGGCAGTTTTTTAGAAGAATTTACAATCATTTTGTATTCTGAACAAATTCACTTGCTCAGCAAGAGAAATGACATTAAACTGCTGACAAAATACACAAAGCAGAACTGGTTTAGGATATTCATGCCTTAGACTGTGTCAAAAGCACTGCAAACATTAATATCAAACCATGACTACTTCTAATAGAAACTATAAGAAGTAAAAATAAAATGTGTTTTCCAAAGCAAGAAGCTGAAAAAAACATGTCTCAAGATGATAAAGAGACCGTAGAAAATGCAGATACTGATTTCATGGGTATTAACTATGCATAATATACATATGTAAGAAGACAGCATAACCTTGTGGGTAGGGCACCTTTCTAAGTCTGAGAAGTAGAGCTGGCTTGAATCCTTGGGTCTGCCAAAAGCAGAGCATCTGAAAGAGATACCCCACACCACACTTTACTCTTATGTAAAGGGCAGATAATAAAATTGCCTTCTGTTAAAAACCCAGGAGAATCAGTAGCTGACAAATACGGAAATTAAATACCTTGCTTTTTTGTTTTTAAAACAGCACATGTGTTTTAAAACACTGACAATCTCCTTCCAGATAAGTAGGCAGATCTTGGTATTGACTTAGAGTCCTCCAGACATCACTGATTATAGGGGTGCTTGAGTTTGCAGATGGCTAGTTTGGGACTCCTTAAAGACATTCAATGAACACATCTCTTTTTAGGCACTTGCAGTTATTTCCCAGTTTAGTATCAGCAAGATAATGGCTGGGTGGTGTGCCCCCCTTTCTGCTGCTGCATGCCCCACCATGCTGTGCAGCATGTCATGTTGTAACCACTACCTTTGTTAGAAGGATCATCACAAGTATAAGGGCACATGCTATTAAAGGTAATTCTGCCTTAACTGAAGTGCCATTCTATGAAATGGTTACTACTCCCAGCAATTTGAACAAGACACATATTAGAACAAACCAGTATTTTATGTCAGCAATGGATGATATCTACACGGAGAATGAAGCAGATTGTATTTCTTTACCTCTCTGATCTTCAAGGACTGCAATTTAATCCATTTATACACAGTGAACATTACAGTGTACACAGCTTGCATAATTTTCAGCCACAGAACAGGCCCTGCCTGCACTAGGTTAGCATCAGGGTGATCCTCCCTGAGCTTCCCCCTTGGCTAATGTTCCTCCATAGCACTGCTTTCTCAGTGCAATGTCTCCCTATATCAAAATGAGAAGTGGCTTTAGGGTCTGAGAGAGATTTGATTCTCAGGTAGGTATGAAAGAGGAAATTCACTGAATTTTGGAGGAGAAATCACTTAGTCACCAGCTTCCTTTGTCTCTTTGCAACCCTGGAGAGAACCAAAGCATTTAGCTCCTCAGCTGCTAGGTAGTCTCCCAGGTAACATTAGCACCTGGGGCAGGTTTAAGCACTCACAGTTTGCTCCAAGTTATATTATGCTGATCCATCTGTTGCTGCTGGAAAATGTACCTACAAACATAAAAGCCCTGGAAGTACTTGGCTGTCCCATTAGTGAGGTGATTAGTAGCACTGACACACTTTCAGGCAACTATTGCACTCACACTGAAGGAAACAAGATACATCTTCATCAGCTGAAATACAGAAACTGAATCTATAAACATAAAGCATCTCCCCTGTGAAAGTGAAAGAAAAGGGGAGAAAAAACAAAAGAAACACCAGGGCTCTAAGACGTTAAAAGCCCTCCTAAAACCAACGTCCTGTATTTGCTGAAAACATGTCCAGCATCATTTGTCCCCTATGAAATTCTGAAGTGCAGCTGGCAAGGTGCTGAAGATGGAGTGCTTCCATGACACTGTTCTATTCCTCTTCTTCTGAAAGTCTTACCATGCTTTTAACAGAAGAACACCTCAATGTGGCAATCCCACTTCTGCCAAACACACTTGCAGCGTTGCCAGGCAGTGGTTAGCGAGCCTCTTGAGTGCAATTAATGGTTGTGGGGATGAGAGCATTGGCCATCAGACCACATGGCACTGCTTGCTGCTGAGAAAGAAACCACCCAGCTAAAACCCACTGCATCCCACAGGGACACTGACACTTCCCACCAAGTGCCACCTTCTCTGGTGACCACATTCTGTACTTCAGTCATGCCACCCCATGGTGCTGCTATTCCTACAAGTTGTTCTTCAGAACTCCAATAAATATGCAATAGGTTCAGGAAAACAAGATCTGAGCTTTCTATTTACTTCTTTAAAGGCAGTTTTAGGCTGAAGAATTTCATAGAAAATGTCTCTTTCATTTTCTTCAGATGAAAAATATGAACCAAGTTCCAACCTTGCTATAAAAATATGCTATGGTGATTTTATAGCTGTGATGATTCAGGGTGAAAAAAAATAATTGAAGAAAGGTCTCTGAGCTCACAAACTTTCCATTTTTTCTATGTATGTACATCAACTTATAAAATATTCTTTCTGGTGTTTCATCTATCAAGTACATGACTCCTTATCTATTTTACTACTATTTCCGTCTTCCATTGTAGTACTTTGGCAACCCAGTCTTGGACACACATACCTTCATACCTGGTGTTTGTGAAGAAAGATCATGGCAGATACCACCTCTTCTCATCCAGTCACAAATCTTGGCATTACACTGTCACATTAGGATGCAAATGTAGAAATAATGTGGATGGGAAGCCAGCCTCCTGGCTGTGCCTAGTGCACAATAAAGACAACACATAGGAATTCAAAACAAAAATTGTGGCTGAAAAACTTACAAACAACTCTAGTTTCTTATTGTTCTGATAGGACCTGCAGAATTCTCCAAAAGAGAAGAGTGACAAAACAAGGAGTGGCTGGAGCAATGCGTGTGAAGTCCTTGAAAAATAACTTTATCTTTTAAAGAAAACAGAAGGGGGAAAAAATGCTACTTGGAGATAAGTGCCACAAACTGATGAGAGTTTTGCCTGACAGAAATCAAAACACAGCCCTGCTCATCTCATCTACTGAAACATAATGTTGTATTAGAAAAAACATCCAGTTGTTGTGTAATTCTTCAGACGACAAATCTGATTGACTTGTCAACATCCTCCTTACTTTTTGGCAAGATATGAGAATAAAATATTAATAACCCTGTTTCTCAGGCATGTTTCCATGATGTAAGGAAATATCTCTCATGAAGCTGTTTCTTAAAATGATTGTGACCTCTCATCTCAGGTGAACTCGTAAGAAAGCCAGCACCACCAAGTCAGGGGATGAGCAGCATGACCCACCCAGCTTAATGAAGTCTACTAGTGTTTGGACAGGGCTCTTGCATCTCCTTCCAGTCATTCAGGAGAAAGAAACCAGAGGCAGCACATGGTGATTTGAGTCACCTTGAAGAACACAAGCTCTGATTGTTCTGTGTCTCAGAAGGTGCATGGCTGTTCACACCATCACTCCTGGCAGTACAGCATCACATGAGGGCATCATTGCATTGTAAACACACTACCCTGGTTTAAACTATACCGGTTTAAACACACACAGAAGGAACACCAGCTCCTACCTTGAAGTACTCACTGTTGTCATGAACAAATGCAGAAAATAAATGAAACAAGATGGGAACTTCCCTGAAAGCTCAATTTTTATCCAAGGAAAGAGATGGCAGTGGAGTTGGTGTTCCTATTTCATACCACCTTCTAATCTGAGGAATGGACTCGGTATTCCTTCTTCCCTCCCAGTCAGTGTCTTCTTCCTTACTTTTATCCCTTCCTAGTTTCTGTATGCTCCATTTTCAGCAGAGGTCCTTGTTGGTTTGAACGCTTCCCTGATGCTTTCTCACAAACTTCTTTGTGGTGTCTTTTTGAAGAAACAATGCAACAACGTTTTTCAAATGTCACTTACTATTTGGTTTTAGGCAATCGCTTGGCAAGCGAAGACAGGATGCCTCACAGCATGCCTGCATCCCTCTCCAGGCAGCAAAACCCTTAAGCACATGCTTAATTTTAACCAGGCACTCAATCCCTATTGACATCAAGGGGACTCATACAAATGCTTCACACTGGGGAGGTACTTCAGAACTTTGCTGAATCGGGGTCTGAATTTTGATTGAAGATTTTGATGTGAGGAGTTTCAACTTTCTTTTTCAGTAGCTTTTATAAACTCACTTGCTTCCCTAAACACAATAATACCTATGTGCTTTTTTGTTTTTTAACCCCAGGTAATCACACAACATCTAAGTTAGCATCTCTAAGGACTGATTGCAACTTACTTCAGAAGGTTGTGCTTATGGCAAAGCCCCAAAAATTCAGCAAAACTTTGGGTCTGCTCAAATGTCTGACTGCCATCCAGGGAATATGGTTTGGTGCACTTTCCAAAGCTTCTCCAAGCTATTTAAATAAAAAAATGAGGTACACACAAAGCACTGTGTTCTCCTACCCAGCAAATTTGGTTAGGAAATTTTAATATAAAGGATTGTAAAAATAGAATTTTATTCTGTTATTTTTGTGTGTGAATACTACTGTTATTATGTGTTAATCATCAAGAAGGCAAACAGATGCACATGCTGTGACAGACTATTTAAATTTTGGCCACTCATTAAAATGTGTCTGTATATATTTGGAAACAAAGTATTAAGATTACACATACAGATGTATAATTTTAGGTTACATTTGTGTATAGGCAGCTCTGAGCATCCTTTCACAAAGTCCTGGTTTGAGGGAAAATGCCACAGTGCTAACTTCCAGATTTTTCCAATTGAACAAGCACTCCAGAAGTATGAAATTAAGTTTGAGGTGTGCTACAGTACAGCAAACTCCCTGCAGGGAGGATCTGGCAGAGCTGCAGTCAAAGTTTTACCAGTGAAATTTTCAAGTGGAAATTCAATGGGATTTGGGCATCCGGATCACTGAGCACCATCTGCAGTATTTCACCCCTTTTATTGATCCTGCCTTAAATCAGATGCAAACCTAGCAGTATAAAGAAGTGTCTGTGGCTGACTGCACATGTGTTTGGGAAGGAAGTCAGGATGGTATCTAATATGAAAATGACTTTGCTTCCACTGTACTTTCTTTTTTTGGGCTAGCAATTAAGCCAGGCGGATTTACATTAGCAGAGGACCCAACCTTCACTCTTCTTCTGCATTTTCTCTACTGGCTGCATGTCAAAATATGTCTTGGGCATTGGAGAGGGCAAGAAGCCAAGATTGCAGGTTCATGGATTTTTTTTCCATTTGTGGTTTGTTGGTTTGGGTTGGTTGGGTTTCTTTTTTCAGTTTCTTTTGGAAAGGTTTAATGGCGTTTATCTACTGCAAGCAACTGGGCAGGGCTTACCCAAGCAGCTTTGTTCAGCATTCTTTGGTGTCATGCAGGCATGCTGCCTTATTTAAGTACCTCTCTTGTGTAAGGAATTTGTTATTTGTTTGTTGTGAAGACCACTCTGGGTATTAGCCCCCACTTCTTATGAAGAGATTATTTTTCTATTATTTCTCATGCTGTTCCACTCCAGCAGTTTCAGCCACTGTAATACTTAAGGATGTTCCAAAAAGGCAGAGGGATAATGCAGGGACACTGAAAAAATTTCATGTTGTGGCTTCAGACTCTTTTTCCTGAAATCACTTTTCTTTGCTGTGGCTTCTCAGTCCCCAAATACCAACTCCTTTTTTCCTTTCCCTCTCTTAATGCCACTTGGATATCCACTTTAGTACAAGTTTTTAACTGTCATGGCTTTACTCGTGCCCACACGATGCCACACTACTATTATAAGACCTTGCAAACTAAAGCAGGGTGAAGAAGCCTGCCCCTTCTGGCAAAGCTGACTCTGGAAAATAGAAAACCCCGTGGCATCTTGATGGAAGTCGTGAAGGCTTTATTTTTGTAGAATAGCTCACCTTCTCCTTGACCTGGGAACTGACTCAGTTCCAGCACCCAACTCCTGCACTGAACCACACAGCCCTTCACAAAACCTAAAGTGTATCCAGTCTTCAGAAAGGGAAAGA
>NW_008625109.1:182060-194339 GCF_000691845.1 Merops nubicus
GGAAAGAGAGGTCACTCTGAATAGGAGGCTTAATTTGAAAACAAACCCCACAAGTCAGCAATACAGAAGATGCCATTAGGGTAATCCGAAGGTAAGAATCTGAGGAAGAACAGGCAGACGTGAGGGAAAAAAATAATATTACAAGGCCTTATTTCTCATCTCAGTGGGCACAAGGTATCAAGTAGATAGGTTTGTCCTCTGAGCAGGTGAAGGAACAAAGCACATGCATGAAGAATGAGTTCCAACAGCATGAGGCATTTCCAAGCAGTCCAAAAACCCAGCACTAAATTCAAGCTGTTCTGATTCACTGGTACATGAATACAGAAATAGCTAGTCTGGCACCTTCCAGCTTTCTTCAGAATTACAGTTCTAAAAGGGCCATGTCTGGAGAAACATCAACAGCTTTCAGCTTGCTATGGCAGAAACATTTGACACAAGGCTTTTTAATACATTTGAAAAATATACAAAATTTAAGTGGAATAGAATCTGGATCTGGTACAGCTTCCTGGTTTATACCTTGACCTGGTCTGGCATCTCATTACCAATTTCAAGGAAACCATGCTCACCTCTCAACTGAGAATCAGACATAACCCCTTTATCATTGGCCACAGCTGAATTTTAGGACATATCTCAGGAATTTAAAAACTGCAATATCAGCAGTTTTCCACAGGGCAGATAAATAAAAGTCTAATGGAAGTGATGGGAAATAACTTGCACGAAAGGGTCACTGAAGTGCATGAAAAAGAAACATTAGATTGCCTCACAAAAAAACAGACAGTAACACCATTAAAAAAAAAAAAAGATACTGCACTAAATCTAGTGATGGATGTGCTGATAACTCGATACTTAGTTTTGTGTCAGCACTGTAAATCAGAGGTCATTTTTCAAAAGTCTAAATGTTATTCTTTCTTGGTCCATCTTCAGTTGAGAGTTCTCAGCTCTACTGGCAAGAATAAAATTTATAGTCCAGAACTTCCAGTTGATACTCATACTAGATGGAAGCTTTTCTCCAGAGGTTAGGCTAACATATTTCTTGCTCTCATGGATGCTTGAAAGTTTTTAAGGAAGTCTGAGGCTGCCAAAGTTCAGAAGACCTTAAGCAAGAAAAAAAGAAATAGCCTAGGACATGGGGCAAAAAAAAAATAAAAATAAAAATTTTAAAATTTTAAGTTTTAAACTCTTCATTATGTAAATTGTGCCTTCTGGAAAAGCTGTCTTGTTCTTCACTCCCAGACCAATACTCTAGAGCCCTCAGATGTCCTTGTGGTGCTTGGTACAAATATATCCATAGACAAAAGCCACAGAGCCCAGTTTCCTCCCACCAGCCCACCACATGGCCCTAGGACAACAGAAAACCCACAGAGGCATTTCAGTGGTGCAGGACACAATCACACACTTTTCCTTTCAATCCAGGTATTTTAGGGCTTGTCAACAGAAAGATCATTAAGATTAGTTAATAGAAAGATATCAAAGTGAATGTATGCAATTATGCAAACATACTGGACTGCTATGAAAGCTCTAACTGAAGTGGAAGTGGCCTCGCACAGAAGATTTTGGTTTAACAGTCTAAGGCCACTTTGCACACACACACTAACTTCACACTTTGAATTGATTCACTCTTGCTGAATCAAATCAGCAAGACATTAGTTTCTTCAACATCTTCACTGAAAGGATGTGTCAAATTCTGAAAACACTCTGGAATTTGTCACAGACATGTAACTGAGAGAACTGATTTAGTCTTTCGTGTTGACATGAGTAAATAGCTTACTGCTACCTTTTCGAAACACTGAAGTGAAACACTGTGAACGCTGAAATGCATTTATGTCATTCAGAGAAGCAATCTAAGAGTAGAGTTAGTAAACATACCAAAACAAGAGACAAGAAGGAAAACAACTTCACTCAGGACACTTGGAATACGTACACATAGAACCCTCTGCACTTTGCCAACCTACTGCACCCCACCTAGGATTTGTTAAGAAAAAAATCCTAAACAACAAATGAAAAAGAACCATCTAAAAGCCAAAAAAACCCACCACCACACACCCACAACTCTGCAAACACAATGACAACACTGATCATTGCTGCCTGGATGTCCTCAGTGTGGCTCATGCACCTGGCCAGAGCAGTGAGGCTGGAATTGTCCTCAGCACCTGCTTAAAAGATGTATATAACGTGTTAAGGAAAAATCACCCTGTAACCTAACACACCCTTAGGTTTCTGACTTGGATCATGTCGTTAAAACTAATGTTCTAGATCTACTTAAAAAGCTTAGCTGTCTCCTGCCAGTTGCACATGACCAAGAATCACAAGGCACTCCTAACTGCCAGCTCTGTTCACAGACCTGAATTATTCAGTCAGGTTTTTTTCCCTTTGAGAAAAAAGAACAGTGCAGATCACGTAGCACACGCTGAGAAAACCCATCTAATGACTTTATGGATCTCTCACACTGAAAGATTCAGTGGATTGAGCCCAAGGTTTGTATTATATGCTAACACTGATGTTTGAACAGGCTTTTCAAACTTGCCCATAGCCTTAGTAACCCCTCCAAACTGGGCGAGTTACGGTAACAAAGGCTGCCACTGTGTGGTCACTTTTTCCAGCATTCAGGTAAACACAAAATACTTTTCCTGCTTTATTCCCTCACTTCAAATGGGAAGCTGAAAAGCAAGTTGCTTCATCTTGTTCTAGTGATGACCTGGATGCAAGATCAAATCAAAGCTTTACATATGCAGCAGGAAAAAATAAATGCACAATGCTTTGTGCCAAATACTGTCCTCAGATCCACCTCTGCAAGCCTGCTGCCATCAGCTGAAGCAGACCAAAGGGAAATGAGATGTGTTTTGCTTCTGTCAGGGAGGAAAGGCAGCTGGGAGAATGCACTCCTGGATGCCAACAGGTTGGAAGAGGATCCGACCTCAGCTTCCTCTGGTTTCAAGTTTGAGATGTCAGCTGCAGTGTTTGGGGACAGATTACTAATGTTAGGCAATTAATTTCTGGTCATTCTTAACAAAACCTAACTTCAGCCTTTAACTGCCTTCATCCCATGTACTGACACAGCTTTATGTTTGCCCAGTAAAAACGTTCCCCTCAAGTCTGTCCTACTAGTGCGAGCAAAACCCTCGTGACACAGAGTCAGCAGATATATACAGTGAACACCAGTGGTTGCTGGTAGTCTAATTTATTTACAACTTTGTAATAGGAACTTCTGTTCTAAATTACTTTTTGCCTACAACATCGATGTGTTTCCTTTGATACCAGCACATACCACGCTACCTTTGAACAAACTCTTCTGCGCACACCATCCAAAATGTGATGGAATCATATCTGAATATGTGAAATACCTGTGAATGAAGGATAGAAGAGAGAAATATTGGAAAAAAAGATAGTTGTTTTTTTTTTTCTATCATAGCAATTATTGAAATGCACTTTTTAGTTGAGAAACCCAAATTATAGAAAGAATCAGTGCTTCAAAAAAAGAAAAATAAATACATGTTTTAAATTGCACCGACAATGTTTTCTTTCTTGTTGACAAATCCATTTGCACAGTATTAAATATTTAATTAAAATACAACCACTGAATTGTTTCTCACTGGGCCTTTCAGGACCAGGGAGAAGGAAAACTTCTCACCATTCTAAAGGGAAAGATGTGACTCAGGCCTGGAAAGCAAGAGAATGTCTGTTATAAGGAGAGATTGTTGAGATACTCATTTCTGATGAGGGACTGATGCTGGGCTATCAAATACAATTCTGCTAGTTTAAATGCCAGGAGGAGAAAGGATGCAGCAGAAAGATACCATATGACAAGTCTATCAGGAATAGCTTTGCAAAGCTACTGCAAGCATGTGCAAGGTAAGCCAGGACACTTAGGATAAATCCAGTCAGGTAAGAGGAAGAAAATCATCTATAAGTATCCAGCAACACTCAGTGTCCTCACATTTCCCATTACACAGCAGTTCCAGATTTCATGTTACATTCTGGTGCAATGGAATTTTGCCATAAATAACAAGCCTTTGTGCAAATTTATTCTGCAAGAGTAGCACTAATGGCCCAAGCCCTTGCCAGGAGCTTGTCTACCTGCACCTCTAGTAAAGACAGGAGCAACTCTCACAGTTCACTATTTACAAGAACAATTTGCTTCTCAAGAGGCAGAAAAAATATTACAGTTACATTTAGAACAACAAATTAGAAACAAAAGCTAAACAGTGTAAAATGGGTGAATGCAAAGAACTTAACAGAGGTGGAAGCCAAAACATTGTATCAGCTCCGAATATAAGCCCCAAATGGGGGACTTGTGCTTGTATAACCAAGGTGAGCTGCTTGTAGTCTTAACACATTGAGACACCTAGATCTATCTGCCAGCAAACCCAAGAAAATTAACATTTCTCCTATTGTAATCTTTCTCAATGGGATCCTGCTGCCACAGGATGCTCCTGTGTGGTTGTGATATAGAACATGCACTTGTTGGCCTAAGATGGTGGCACCCGAGACTCTGGGCAGCATGGGAAGGAATAGAGCTGTGTATTGGGTACAAAAAAAACCCCAAGTCCTTAACACTTTTGAATGACTGCATGCCTTCCCTTGCAGAGCCACACTGGAGGTGTCCCATGGCATGTTAGGGAGAAGCCCACTTCTTCAGCCTTGAAGTACCAGCACAGCTGGTCCATCTCTGCTCTTGGCTTGGAAGAGAGGAGTTGTACTGGAGGTCTTTCTGGTTGGGAATCAGCTGGGACAACAGGAGGGCAGAACTGAGTCACAAACACCTACTTCACTGCACCTTCACATCTGGCCTCAATGGAAATCAGTTTTCACAGTGTGAATAACTGTGATATTCTGTCCATGGAGGGGAGAGCTAAAATTTACTGCTTCTTCAAATGTTTCTCTGTGTTTCTTCAAATAATTTCTCTTCTGGTCTGAGCCCTCAAGGCCAACACACACAGTGCAATAAACAAATGTTAATGTGCCTCATTCTTGCCAGTTAATTAATAGTTCTTCTCAGAAACCATTTAGTAAATTATTTGGATGATGAATAGTACTTTGAAAGGGTTTTGCAGTTACTAATAACACCATTCTGTCTTCCTGTTCCACAGCTGGTTTTATTAATAGAATCCTTTCATAGATGAGGGCTGATCTGCAAGAACATTCACTAAAATAACAACCAGAAAAATGTTACACATAGGCTGTTCCGAATTCCTAACCTCTGAGAAGTACAGCTGTGTTTTAGGAAACCATCAGGACGCTGGATGAAACAAAAGGAGATGACTTGACTGCTTTCAGGAGCACAGAGCCCAGCATTCTTCTCCAAGATGTTGTGAGTTTTCTAACTTTCCATAAACCACCAGAGTTTCTAACAAGGAAAAAATTCACCTGCTCCATCTTTTATTGAACTTTATCAAGTCTAATGGGCTCAACTGATTCATTTTCACTTTACTGTCTCTAAGATGTTACCTCATTATTAGTTGAGCTGCAGGCATTCATACCATCTTGAAAAGGTAAATTGGCCCTAAACCCAGAGAATTACTCCCTTAATTAGGTTGGATTGATCAGAAAGGCTACAGAGATCACCTGCATTAACTACAAATCAGCACATGTACCCTGCCTAGATTTGGGGAGTGACAAATGACCATGGAGGCCTTGTCTTGTAGCACCCACTAGTGTGAGACCAAGTTACGAGATGCTCCAGTAAGGCCGTTCATCAAACAGGCCACAGACTGCAATCATGCCTACTTGAAATTTGTTATTGTAATGAACTGAACCTTCTCAAAGTAGCAGATGCCAGGAGGGAAGGATGTTATATAGATTTCCAATACCAGCCAAACAGCCTCAAGCTTGGAGCCAAAATTCTGTCACTCTGCTGCTCCGTGGAGTGTCTTGTTTATGGACTTTCATTACTTACTGGGCTTTGTAAACCACTCATTCCAGAGCTCCCAGTGGTATAAGCAACTTATAATCACTTGCCATCAGCTGTTGTATATTATGTACATTAGTACAGTTCCCCATGGAAACATAGCATAATAGAAGCAGTTTGTTTTATTTTCCCCAGTAAGAAAGAAAAATAAATAAAATCAAGATTTCTGCTGAAATAAGCTTCTGAATATATAAAAATTAATAACGAGGCACTTAATGTTTCCATGCCAAATGACAGAGTAGGGCAATGAGAAGCTAATCAACGTGTCAGTGCCTGGCTAACTTAATACACATTCTGGAAGGGATTTTAAAAACTGCCTAAGTGGTCTTGTAAGTGTCCTGTTTTTAATGTCATCTCTGCTTCAGAGTTGCTCAGGTGATCTTGAGGCTTCCCCCTTTTCAATGCCCAACCTGTGCTATCAGACAGCCCTCAATAGCAACTGAAAGACACATAGTGGGGTACACAGAAGACACTGCTGTTTGGATGGTGCCAAAAAAAACAAAAGTATTTTAAATTTTTTTCCTGTTTCTTTATTCATTTCAAGTTCCATTGAAAAACAGTCCTTAGTTAGAATACAGATACCCCTGCTTGCAAAAGCTCATAAACCAATCTTGGTTATATGCAAAACATCTGTACTCTGTATTCTGCTCTGGCTATAAATCTGTATTCTGCTCCTCTGCACACCAGTATTTATCTGTGTTGTTCAGTGCACCTCTGCACACTGGAGAATTCATTAGGAAAACGACACAGTCATGCAGTGTGGCTATAAATTAGTGTTCTGCCCGAAGAAATGCTATTGATTTCACATGCACTCCTGGATTTTCATGTTTGCCAGTTAACTTAACCATAATACTGTAACGTAGATCAAGGAATATCCTCAAGAGTTGAATTTTCAGTCTAACTAAGGCTGAATTTTGGTGGTATGTTAATCCTTTACAGAATGTTGGTGACAAAAAAAGCCCCCAAACCAATCAGTTAAATGTCTTAGATTTCAACCAAGTGTGATTTAAAAGAAAAAAAAATTAGAGCAACAGTGAGGAGTGAACTTTTTAGCTGATAAGCTAAAGTGGTTCTTCTTTCCAGCAGTTTGAGGGATGACCTTGGCATGCTTACACCCAACCAGCCCCCAACCTCAGAGAATGCTCCTTGCAAAACAGGTCAAACGAAATGGGGTAAATGAGTTTATGCTGTCAGGTAGTAGAATAAGAGACTAAAGTACAGTGCCAAGGCTTCCATGAACACATTCCAGCACAACCACACCATTCAGACTAGTTTATCCATTTTCATAACTCACCTTGAAAATTCAGACACCCAGAAGAGTAGAAGCAAACACCAAGTCCCTAGCCTAGGGAGAATAAGAAAATGCAGAATCCCAGCAGGACACCAGTGACAGCCTAGTGAAGGCATTTGGGGGAAGAATGTTCCTTGTGGAAAGCACCTGCAGGATGTGCTGTGAGGGAAGCAAGTCAGAGGGAAACTGGAAAAATGTTACACCAGACAATGGAAGACAGGAAAATAAGAGGAGGACCCACTACTTGCAAACCTTGTTAGATGCCATCTCCAAGCTGTAGATGCCTTGGCATTTACAGCCATGACAGGGACACCCTGTCTTTCATCACTCAGCTGTAAAACCTTAAAATTGTGAGTTGGCTTTAACCAGCCTGCAATCAATTATTGCAGGAGAGCCAATTGATCACATATAATGATCAGCCGGATAATTTCCTTCATATTTCCATTAATGAGCCCAATGGGCATGATTAATTGCCACAGGGGGCAGAATTTCAGCATGGCTAGTGGGGAACTTGCTTTGTAATACTGTGAATCCCATTACTGTTAATGGAAATTTAACAGCCAAATCCTCTGCAGATCACTTAGAAAAAATTACCCCTTAAGGTTAAAGGGGATTTCATTAATAGTATGCTAGGATGCTCTGATATAAAAGTACTGTAAGCCTCCAGTGTCATGTAGAAATATGCATCCTACTGGTTTTTGCATATCCCTCGTTATTCTGTCTATCACATTACCCTTCTGAAATGGAATTTCAAAACACAGCTCAGCCTATTGAAATGTGAGGCACATTAAGACTAAATTTTCTAGAAGTTATTCAAGAAGATTTATCTGCTAAATTCCTATTAATATTAATTGCCCAGCTACACTGCTAGACACTATTCTGAAAATGAACCTCAACAGCAATTTATCAGGCTCCTTGATTCCTGATGCCCACATAGAGCAGAATGTATAGCATTGTAAGTAAAGAGCCTAAAGTTTGGGCTGGAAATCTAGACACCATGTTGTCATGGTTAATGACATCTAACACTTCATCTTGCACTAGTCTGAGATGTAGACAGAGTCTTATAAATGACTTTCTGGAGTGTTTGGCATCAAAAGCCAATACATGGATGTCACTCAAACCTAGCTAAAAGATGTGTAGAAAAATATTAAGTCGTCACTCTTAGTGACTGTCAATCACTAAGGAACACTACTGACAGACTACTCTATTGTTGGGCAGCCAAGTTGACAGAGAGTTAAACTCCACCTGAAATGCAAGGCTTATGTTCTTTGGAAACCAAGGTCCATCAAGATGGACATCAAAAAGAGTGACCTTTTAAATACAAATGAAACAAAATGACATCTGCCAATACTGGACAGTATAATACTCAGATGGATAATATCAATCATTTAGAATAGCTTTGGCTATTTTCCATTTTACAAGTAATTCACAAATGGAGCAGTATTTTCACAAATTCATGCATTGCTGATAATTAAATTTCTGGCCATTTATTAACATAGGACTGTGAGCAATTATTAAACAGTTTGGTACCGGCCACAGTCATACAGAACTGCATCTACTGGGTGAAACTCTTCACACAGGAAAATGAGAACTATTGAATGCCAGCAGCATCACAGCGTGTGCACGGAGCCACTCATTTAACCACAAACACAACCATTTGGTGAAAACACAGCTTTGCATCCAGGCAATCGATTTGTGCACATCTATTCCTTAAGGTGTTCAAACCCCATTACCCTGAACACCCACAGGAACTGGTCCCCAAGACACTCTTCTGTAACATTTTACTGCTGCAAACCAATATAAACTCCTGACTGCTTAAGAAACAAAACAAAACCAACCAAACAACAACAACAAAAAAATGCAAACCAACGAACCTTCGATGTTTCAGTTAAAAGTTAGAAAAAAGACTGAAAGGCTGACTGGATCAAACATAAGCTGGCACAGTTAGCATCAGCCACAGCTTGATGCCACCACAGCCAAGCTGTTGCAAAAAAACCCAACTAGTTTGGGAATACTCACGCACATAAGCCGGACCATCCACATTAATCAACCAAATCAATCTGTCCATAATATCAAGTAGTTGCTAGCATTAAAACAATCCCTAAATAATTTGGCTGTAATGGATATGAAGAGGGGCCCAGCTAGCCCATCTCCAGAATTTATGGATACATATTAGGGCACTGTAAGAATTTTAAATACTGTTTTCTGTTCCATTTCTACAGTCTACAATTGTCTTTATACTAAAATTATGTCCACAGTAGGCAAGCTGATCCTTGTACAGTTTTGGGGCTTCAGGGTCTGTTTTCATAAGGCAACCCTGGATTCTCCTTAGCATGAGATAATTTCTAGCTATTTTGTGCAATTACCTAGGGGAATTAATGGATGAAAAGAAAGAAGGCAGCACTGAAAACAGGTGACCACACAGAGAAAGACAGACCAAAGAAGCAGAAGAGTCAGTCATGCAAGAGGTAACAGGAGTAATGGATATGGTAGGCAAACTTCAGAACAGAATTAGTTCTTGAGACCTTGAGGATTTCAGTGACTTCTCCATATGCATCCAGGTCTGGTCCTCCTTTGACCCATTAATCTGATTCTATTTGCGTCCACCTCTGGGTTCACTTTCTGAGGTCATTGTTTCAAATTTCAAGTTTTGCTTTCAAATGCAAAGCATATCTAGAATCTCCACTCCATCATCTTTCTACAGTCAGAGACAAAGTCAAAAGAAAGCTCTATGATCAACAAAGGTTAATTTCCATACAAAGCATAGACCTCTTCTACTTTTCTTCTAAATTTCTGTTCAAACTAAAACATTTCCTTTCCAGTACCATTTCATGTCACAGGCAGGACCTCTGGTTAGTTGCTCCTGCTATTAAAAAGGCATTTCTTTTCCTACCCTGAGCAATAAGGTTTTCTCCCCAACTAGTCTAGGCTTCTCCTCTTAAGCAAGAAACTCTCAAATCTCTAATGCCTCCTTTACTTTGAACACTCATTGTGAGAGACATTCATGAGCTTTCCTGGGAGCTGCTCAGTCACTTAAGAGGTCTGGTGTCCACAGCAGCACTGAGGTCCTAAGTTCACTGGCGCAGCAAGATGAGCGTGTGGAACATGAAAGCCTGATGGACCTAAGCCAAGAAAGGTGGAGGGACAGGAGAGTGATGAAAAAGAATAAGACATATTGGCAAGAGCAGAAAACAGAAGGTGGAGAAAAAGTCCAAAGGCTTGCCAAAAAGAAGGATTTAGGATTGGAAAAATTAGCTGAATCAAGGTAGGAAAATTATCCAAATTTTCAGCCTACCCGTGGCACAGCTCAGGATGATTCGGTTCTGCTGGTTTGTCTCACACACTTGAGTAGCAGCTCATCTCCACCATCCCCACAAAACACTTCCTTAGTTGCCAGATCCACGTGCAGAAGGCAAAAGGTGTCCAAACCCCAAAGGCTGCCCTAGAGAGGATGCAATGAGTGCTGCATATATACCACACCTACCTTCAGGGGATGAAAACTGAGCAAAGCCAAATATGTACCTCTCTCTGCATCTTGGTTTCATGGTTCTCATCCTGAGGCCTGACTTACAACCAGTGTGGTTAAATTTACACCTTCCTTACTCCTGGTTTGGCTCTGTACGTGGGAACACTACCAGGCAGAACTAGCAGCAGGTTTGTTGTTCACCCCAGAAACTGCTGAGAAAGCATCTAGAGAAAAACAGGGACGTGGTTCAGTCAGCCATTCACATCCAGACTCTCCCTGCCCTTCATTACCTGTGCTGGGCAGGGGACACCAGCACCAATGGCAAGAAAATAATATACAGACAGTCTTTACTGAACACCTAACGGGCTGGGTTAATGGGGAAATATTGCAAGAAGCCCTCACAGCAACAGAAACAGTGCAGAAATCAAGGCTGGAAAGGCAGAGGGTTAGGATATCAGATCTTTATTCATGTGGTAACCCATGCAAAACACTGCTGGATTTACCCGAGTTGTTTTGAAACCAAGTGACACTGAGATCTCTGGTGAACTCCAATCAATGGCTGCTGTGACTCTGCACTTCGAGCAGAAATCCAGCCCACCCCCAGCCCCTGCACCGGGAAGGCACAAGCACCTTTCAGACTGGGCTGGGAACTGCATTTTGCTGTGTATCACGATTCAAGGAGGTCAATACGCTGCAGGTTGAGAGATTTATCACATGCAACCTCTAGCAGGCTCATGGATCCCAGTTTGTTATTGGAGGGTTTCCTGTTTTGCTAAATCACAGCACTTCCTTCATATCCAAGAGGGTGTGGATGTTCAGTTAAAGCCACTGAAAGAGAATTTCTCCTTGTCTTTACTTATCAAAAGGCTAAGAAAAAAGATCACAGGATTTCTAAAGCACCTTTGGGGATCACCCAGGTCACCATATCATCACTCCTCCTTTCTCTTGCTGTCACATTTGCATCAATTTCTTACTTCAGCTGTGTCTGAGTCCTTGCTAAATTTTAAGTTTAAAATGCTAACTTGTATTACACTTCCTGCTTTCCTTGCCCCCCAAAAAAGAAAAGATCAGTGCCCCACAAGGTATGCAGAATGAAAAAGTTCTGCATGAAGGTCTCAGAAACGTATTAAGTGCTAGAATTTGCTATTTTTCCATGCAGAAACTGTCTTTGACATTTGATATGACAGGAAATGTTGCTTCAGCAAGATGGACAACAGGCTATGCTTAATTAAAACAGGCAGAGGTGCTGGAAAAGGAGAGTAACTTATACCACGTTTGCACATCCTCACAGCCTTCTGAAGAGATGCTGAATACGGATTAATGAGGGACATGAAAAATGATATTTCCCTCTGCAATTATTTTTGCTGTGCTTCCTGCTGAAGACAACTATGAGTAACCTGTGTAAAGGAACACAGTGCTGCTGACCACAGGACGACACAAACCTGGGTCCAAATTCTGCTTTATAAAACTCACTTTCTCTTTCTGCTGCAATCCAGAGGAGAATATCTCAGCATGATTCTAGAAGCAAAACTCGTTGAAAGTCAAGTTAAAAAACATCCTGGGAAGGAGCTAGCAAGAAGGTGACAGAACGCCTATGTTGCTTGCACAGCCAGTGGG
>NW_008625109.1:194465-194820 GCF_000691845.1 Merops nubicus
GTTAACTCACTGATTCAGTTGATAGCAGGTCTGCCTTAATTTTTTGGGTGCTTGGTGCAGAACACTCAGGGACTGGCTCCACGATCCAGTTATTATCCATACCTCCTTCCCCTCCAGGCACAGGTCAGGTTCATTTGAAGCTGTTGGCCTCATCTCACTCATCTCCTGTGGTTTCTACATCTTGTTTTTATTTTTTTTTTTAAATTAGTTTGTGTTTTATTTGATTTCATTTGGTTTTGCTTGTTTATTTATTTTTTTATTTATATAGTTATTTATTTTAAGATCTCTATCAGCCATTTTCTTTTCTTCTTTTTAGAGGTTAAGCCTGACTATTCTTTCCCCCCCCCCCCATAAT
>NW_008625109.1:194851-227050 GCF_000691845.1 Merops nubicus
CATCAAGAAACGCGAGACAAGGGAAAGCAGCGTATGCAGTGAACTGAATAACCAGCTAACAAAATTTCTAAGATGATGGAGGCAGTTCAAATAATATTGAACCATTAGTTCAATACACAATAGTTTACTATGGTTGACTGAGAAAATAAATGCATTACTGGCAAGTTTCTGCACACACTGAAACCCAAAGACAGAACTCAAGGAACCAGGTAAGATTTCAGTCTGGTAAAGAAAGATGTTGAAGATCCACAGCCTGTTTGCAAAGGGATGATTTGGTGGTGGGTGCTGTATCCAGCTCTACACATAGCTGATCTTAAAGTGACTTCACACCTTTGCAAACAAACCTAGACTTATGCTAAAACCCAGGGCAGTGATGCCTTCAACAAGTAGCTGAGTATAAACCAGTCCTATTTTCTTTCTAAATTTCCATTTCCACATGTTTTCTGGGGATGTTGTCTCTACTTAAGGGCATTTTGTCTTGGAAATTTGGGAATTAATTTTAAATAAAATTTCAAGATACATGATAACCAATTTCTAATTGTTATATTGAATTAGATCTTTAAGAAAGACAAGTAGACAGATTTTGCATGTGTCTGTTAGTGAGCTGACACCTGACCACATTAAAATATATTTAATAGCTGACACAATTGGATCCAGGTCTTTAGAGGAATTAGTTACTGAAGGTGATATTTTAATAAAAATCCATAGAGGATCATCACATTCCTAACAGATATGCATTAATTGCTGATGTCTCTGTTACACGGGAAGACAATATTTCAATGATCAAGGCAGATAATATGCAAGCTGAGAGAAAAATTCAGTTGTTTTTCCTGGTCTGGTAGTTCATAGGATATTTTATGACACAAAATAAAGTCCCTGAAGGTTCATCCTTCGGCTTACTCTGAAGCGTTAAAGGTTTACCATTTGAGATTTAATATTTACAAGATCTGAGAACAAAAGACTTTGTGAGCAGAAATACTGAGAAGTGCTTTTGTTGGCATGCAAAAAAACATCCTCAATAATCTGTGCAGCCTTTTTGACCAAAGAGTTTTATGAGCAAATCCCACCTCATTTCATCTGGCACGTGTTCAGGAAGCCCCAGTTCTAGAAATACTAACGCTTTTCTCTTATCTATTTACTTTACCAGCCTCTTTGCCTGATTCCTAAGTCTAGCACAATACTTTCCTGGCCCTCAAAATATAATCTTCATCCTCTTTCCAACTGCTTTGTAAACATTTTTTTTCTGTAATACCAGTAATCAGAAGAGCACACATTTAGAGGCTCGGAGCCACCTGCCTGCATTGGCTAATCTTTCAAGAGCTTCTATACCATTCTCAAAATCCTTCTTATTAGGCAATTTGCTTCTTACCACTTAGCACTGTGGCTGCCCCTGCTTTCTGTCAAAACACCCCATTTTACATTCTTTTTCTCATTGCTGTTCTTAACACCCTGATCACACACACAGTTTGTGATGGAAACCATCCATCTGCTGAAGCCCTCGTGATAGGAAACGCCCTTTCTCTTTCCCAGCCTTCTCTCTCCCAACCTCAGCATTACCCTATTTCTACATAAATAAAGGTATTTCTATACAAGTCAAAATCATTTTTTCTAACCCCTTCCATTCTAACACTATACCTATATAGAGGGTGTATCCATTCATCACAGCACCCAAAAAAATTGGCATATAAATGACAGACTCCTAACAGTCCCTGTTAAATTATACATATGCTATTATGTATATCAATGGGACATTTACGTGCAAAAGTGATGGCTGTATATAGTTAAGACAATAGAAGCTATGCTAACATTCACCATGAAAATTTAAAACCCACCTAATTTAAAGATTCTGTTCTGCTTTCATTTTGCAAAATTGATTGAAGCTAAACCCAAGTTTCTTCCTTTAATTCTTTTGCTACAAAATATAGTGCTTCCATGCACTACTACTTTTGGATCTGTAGTTGAAATTGTGCACTTTTGATTAATTGTACTAGGAAGTGAAGGGTTTCAGCATAAATTCAACTATTTCACAGAAGAGGAGGAATGACCAAAAATGAGCACTAATCCATGATGTCTATATACATATAAACATGCATACACAGACTTACGTACACAAACACACAGATGAGTTATCAAGACATCAAGATGGGGAGACAGAATGTGTGTACGATGCTGCAGAAAGAGGGCATGCTTAATTAAGGAGAGTAAAATACACAGAAAAGAACAAGTCTACATCTTTATGACAAAAAGTCTGGCTTTCTGACATGCCTTACATTGGAAAGCATTGTAATACTTGATTCTAGATTTAATAAAACAAAGTTAGTAGAAAGAGACACATGAAGTAGTATCAAAAAAATCCCACTCTATCCTCAACTTTTCACATGCTCATTTAACAATCAAAAAGATAACAATTCCTTCTTTAAAAAATAATTAAGCAGTGATTGATATTACAGATCATTATGCATAGAAGGGAAATGAAGAATCTCAGTACAGCATATGAAGAGCTACTTCCAGTGTCCTCTACTTTTTTTCTTTTTTTGTTGTTGTTGTTGTTTTGTTTTGTTTTTCTAGTTAGAGATCTGTTTGCCTACTTCCACTTTTGGGAGCCAGAAGGCCTGAAACCAAGCCATTTGAGAGCCACCCTGGATGGACAGGGCAGGTGGTGGAAAAGGCAGCTGAAGCTCTCTTGCTCCATAACGCATGGTAACCCAAAATGCTTCTGACAAAAGAAATCAATACTTCAGTAGGAGATGTGTCCCAGCTTGGCACAGCATCTCAAATGAACAAAAGGCCTGAAGATCACCCCCGGAGCACTGTATCAAAACTCACCTCATTTAATACAGGCATCTGCAAAAGGTATTTTCCTCTCCAGGCTTCCCACGTCCTTCTCTAACATTTACTGTTTGAGATCAGGAGTCTATACAATTTATCACACCTGTCAGGGCTAATTTATTCATGCGATCTGGCAGTAATCAAAAAGACTGAGATCGATGTGCCAGCAAACCTTGACATTTATTCATATTTTAAAGTCCTATTTGACCTTGAACTGCAGTTAACTGGAGCTGAACTGAGGCTCACTGGGTCTGGCAGATCAGTGCCTCTGGGCTAAAGGCACAACGTCAGGGCAACAACTGCTTGGACCATGACCATGAAAGGCTGAACCACAGGCAGAGGAGTAGGGGAGTGGAGCCATTAACAATGCAGTGGTCAGATCCATCAGCCAGTGGTGGGACCAGACTGGTCCCACATGAGCCACTTGTGGCGAGTCAAGAGGAGGCAAAGGAAGAGACAGAAAACTTCACAACCTTCCCTCCTTGGCAGGGGAACAGAGACTGTAGCTGGTGATCCAGTCACAAAGGACAACACAGAAGATGTATCAGCAGCCCTGGAACCCACTAGATACCTGCCAGCACAACATGGCGAGCTCAGAAAAAGCAAACCTCAAGAGAATGACTTTGAGCATGCTTTTGCACACCTGCTCAGCAGCAGGCTTCAGAATGTGCTTATTCCTCTTGAAGCCCCTCACCTTTGTCCTCTCCTCACCCGACCATGCCTTAAAGGAGCACAGGAATTTTAAGTACAGTTCTTTTAACACATGCATATGCTGTGACCTCCAGTAATTATTTCAGGCTTTGAATTCAAAGCAATTCATAGGGAAATAACATAAAATCTATTTAAAATCATCTCCACTTGGGTTCTGCCATCAAACACCTCTCAAACAGCCTGTGAAGACATGGTTAGAGTCTTCTGCCTCAGTTTCCCCTTGGTTAAATGGAGGCATACCTATTTACCTGCTCCCCCAGAGCGTGCTAGGAACTACGGGTGTGACATGCTTTGAAGTTATGGAATTGTTTATTTTTCTGCTGATAGGAAGATATTTGCATAAATGACATGCTATTAGAGACACAGAGGAAATCTAAGTGGCATTTTAGGTAGAAATATGCAGCTACAGTCTTACTGAAAAATGCAAATGGGCTATTTTATTACAGTCAAAACACTTAACTACGTAACACGCAGTTGCACCTAACACAGATTTTGCAGACATATTTCAATGCTTCTCTGGGTTCTCCTTAGCTGCATTTCTCGTGCTATAAATTCTGTATGTCATATTAAGTATAATTTTTTGGTATATTAAATATATTTTTCCAGTGATATCTACCTTTTGTAAGCCTAGAATACAAATAGAAACTACAGATAGGCCATTTTGTGTTTGTTTTTCCTTCCTTTTAAATAGCTAACACTTCTCCATTATGCTGCAAGTTACCAATAAAAAACAGTTGGCACTTTGACCAATGCATTTGTGCATGTTATATATATTTATGTATATTTATGTATATTAGATTGCTATGCAATCTAATTTGATGTTCATGGAAGAGAAACAATGACATATGAGGATGCAAAGCTATTTTTTTTTGTGTGGCTCTAGACTAGCTGCAGTATGGAAGCAGCGAAACTACATATGGAGCTATGTAAGTTATAATAAATGCGCTAATAGAACATTTCAGCCAACATGTTTGCCAAGTTTTCCTATGTAGGAAGAAAAGTTTGAGAGAATTTTGGAACTTTCTGAGATATTTTTTATTGTTGCATTGCCTTCCTTCCATACTGAAGTAACTTATCTGTGTAGGAACAAAGCAGGAATTCAGCTCCACAGTAATGATTAAAAAATTACAGAACAAACATAGCAAATGGGTGTCAAGTCCCCAACTCCTGGCAAACAATATGACCTAAAGGTGCATTACTGTATATATCATGCCCCAAAATACTGCCATGAAACATTCTCCCAAAGCTTTTAAAGGGTGCTGAATGGAAGAAAATTAGATACCTCTGCAGGATGATCAAGTTTTTTTGGTAGGAAATAGACTCCCTCAAGATCATGCAGTTGGTGAGTACCCCCAAGTCAAGTGCTTGACCTGCCCTAAACAGATCTAAACAGAGCCAACCTGTCCATGGACTCCTCTGTTGGGAAATTCCCACTGCACCACACAGGCCTTTAAAATCAAATCTGTAGAAGGCTCGCATTAAAAATTTCTCACTGGTGGCTACATTGCTGCCTTCAACAGAAAACAGTTTTCTTCTTTCATGCATGGTGTTGATTTTTTTCTGTGTATTACACACAATGAAGATAATGATATCATTTTTTGGCACTGAGGAGTGAACCTTTATTCCACCACACAGGTATATGCATTATTGCTTCCCTGCTCCTCAGCTCGAAGGTATCTGTCATACAGGTCAGCTCAACATGCTTTGCTCTATTCAGGTAACACTACTGCAAGGATAATTATTAGTCAGTTAGACATTTCTTTAGCAGACCGCAAAAAGTACAGTAAAAAATGTCATATTACCTCACAGTTTTCCAGGCAGAATTAAATCAAAACCAACCAAACCTAAACCCCACAACAATTCCCCCCCCTCCAACCCCACAGCTCAAAGATCAGCTCCATTTTCCTCATGCTCATGTGACAAGAACACTTCCACGCAGTGCTGAGGATTTATTTGCCTCTGTTTCACATCATAAATAGTGGCAACTTGAATTTTCCTACAAGGGTAATAGCTCAGTGACAGCAGGTTATACATACCAGTGCCCACAGTCCCATCTCCAGACCCTGCACTCAAGACTGGAGAATCCTGTAAGCCTGATAGCTGACCTCTAAGGCTGAAGTATATTCTCCCCAGATGAGATGGTTTCACTGAAGGATAGTACCTAGGAGAACCCTCCAGCAACACAATCACACATAGGAGCCCCAACTACAGCCAAGAGGAACAGTTTGAGCTGGGGGGTCTCACATGCCTTGGCTGCTCCTCTGGGACTTACCCAGGCTACTGGTCTGGATCAGGGACCTCCACACAGGACACTAGCCCAAACCAAGGCTTTATTCCAACTGCAGAAGCCCAGACTGAAAGGACACCTGCCATCTTAAGAGCCCTCTATATTTCCTAGAAGGTCAGATTAAATGTCTCATCTCCAGAAAAAACAAGAACCACCTGGGGACCTAATAAAAAGGTCAGTTAGAAAACAGGTATCTCCCTGCTCTAGGAACTGCAGGTATCCTGAATTCTCGGGGTTTCATTTTCTGAGTGGAAGGACAATGTTTTCTATAGCACTGATGTTTTGGGTTTTTTTAGCAAGAGATTGGACCAAGATTCAAACTGGTTTAGAAAAAAACCCAACCCCTGAAGAAACCTTTTGCCAGGTGTGCTGGGAGCCAGCTAAGGACTGACAGCTGGGCTCCTCTGGGTGCACAACAGCCCAAGCCAGCCTTTCAGTAACCAGCATCAAAATTGGAGCTCTACAGAATATTTAGAGTCCTGGATGAGTTGTTATTTTGCAATAGAAAATATGTTGCATCCAAAAGTTTCTGACCAGCTGTAGCTCATGTCTAGGCTTTTGGTTCAGTCTCATCATTAGGCAAGTGAAGCCTATTTCAATCTCAACACAATTAGCACACTCCACTTTGCATTTTCCTCTCTCTCATTCAGTTCACACTTGCCACTGCAGAGGAACCTGTGTGAGATTTAGATTAAACCTGCAGGAAAGTGGCTGAGAAGAAAGCAGCAAAGACTTAGGAAGTGTTTTCTTTCCTCAGTTCTTTTAGTGTTGATCTCTTTCTGAAATTTCCAGCCTTGTGCTTTTATAATGTCCTAGTACATGAAAGAGTTTGTAACATAAAATGTTACACTCGATGGAGCATGATGTGATATTGAAGCCAAATGGCCAGATGTTCTTTTCTGAGCTATTTCCAGTGCTCCCACTTTAGAGAGTGTTTTTAACAGTATTCACAAGCTCTAGTCCTGTAGTTTGCTGGCAATTTCATGCTAGAGCACCATTGCACTATGTTCTGATGAAAACATGGTTTTCCATTCAAGGTTACAGTTATCTTCAATTTAATAAAAACAAGGAAAAAAAAAAAAAACACACAGAAAACCCACACTATAGCTTGAAGAAAATGCAGACAGGTAGGGAGCTGGATTCTTTCCCCAGAACCAGGATGGTGCATCCCATTTTGAGTACAGGTAAGACTATATAAATGATCTGGTCCAAAAAAACCCCAGGTAGTCTATCTTAGTTGGAAGAGACCAAGAGCCATCTTTTTTTAGCTCTTTGGCTTTGCTTTCCACTGTTTTCACATTCTTCTCTTTCACGTGTGGGAAGACACTTTACACAGAAAATCCTCTTTTTCGAAAGGTGGTTGGTGTCAGACATTTGAAACCTGGCACCAGGATCTGGCTGTCAAACTGCAGTTCAGCCTGTCCTCCTCTTCTGCTTTTTCATGGTTTTCTTGTCTGCTGACAGCACTGCATCTCTCTGGTTCACTGCACAGAGGCAAGAGCACCAGCTACAGGAGGATACAACCACGGAGCCAGGACTACAAAGGTCAAGCCTAATCTCATCCTGCTTGAATCAAGGAGACTCTGCTGGAATTAGAAGATGCTGAACAGTTAGGCAGAGGACCTGGCCAGCCCTGTGTGCACAGCACCAGAAAATACACTGTTCCAATCCCTATTTTGAAGAGGGAAAGGAGCTGCAAATTCATGTAATCCAGGCACCATGAATTCAATCATTTCTTGATTTCTTGATGCTTGACTTTACAAGCTTAACATTCTTTTACCTTAGGAAAGGCCTATGGAAATGCTAAACTAAACTGGAGGTGGAAAGAGGGCACCTTTACTTACACATCTTTTCAGAAGGGTGAGACCTTTTATCAGAAATTTATCACAGAGATCTTTGCAACCTATGCAATGGGGCAGCTTCCAATAACAGGAGATTCCATCACTTGTTAGGATTTTGCTCAGGCAGTGCAGAATTCAGTGTAGAACTGGCCAGAAATATTTTAACAACATTTAGCTCCATGCTGAAAATGCTGATTTATCACAGTCCTGTGTGAACAGGCATGTCTGAGGACAGTGCACTGCATTTTCAGATGCCAGCTACTGGCATTTTTTTGTTAATATCATTTAAGTGATTAAATATCTTCAAACTGAAGGGCTTTCTTTTATTTTTTTTTTTTTCATTTGAAATTGAATTAATTTATACTAAAAGTTACAGCTTGCGGAAGGCCAAAATCAAAATTACATATATTTGGTTTTATCAAAATCAGATATTTTGATTAACCTGTATTTTTGTACAATCTTCACTTGTATTTTACCACAGCATGTGGAAAAGAACTCTGAGATTTTGAGAAACTCTCCAGAACAGGGTTCCTACTTACTTCTTAGCTCTAAGACTAGCAGCCTGGCCTCATGAATCACACAGAGTAAAAAGCATTGTCCAGAATTCAGAATTAAAGTTTGCTATACATAAACCTTGTGACATTTTTATTACAGCATACCACCCTAGAATCTGCATTTAAAACACTGACTGCTCAAAGGATTCTAAATCTCCTCAGCTAAAGGTAATAAAATCAGGTCAAGAATTCACTACTCAACAATCTGCCATTAGCATTTCTCTTCAGAGAAAATGGAATTTGTCTGGTTTTAAAGACAGTAAAGCCAGGGCACATAGCACAAGTTTGGAAAGTATAATGAGATGCTTGTGTATGAAAGTCCATTAGGTAACGAGTTTTATTTCCTTAGAAAGAGATTTCAGGGAATCCACATTATGATTGTTTTCTTAGAGTACATAGAGTATTTCTGCAAAGCCCAGAGGTGGGGCTGCATTGCTGCATGCATAACCCAGGCTTGATTTCAGCCAGGCAGCTTGGCCACCGTTGGCGATGTAGTCACAACAGCAGAGAGCACAAATGGTGCTTTCAGACAATTCTTTTCAGTCCTGATGAACCCTATCTTTCCAGAGCCATGCCGTGGCCAGTTCCCAAAACTGGCCAAAATTACCTGTGACACATCTGCATGGGCTGAGGTCACAACTAACCTGAAGTACCCAGCTAAGCTCTCCTGGAGAACTAACCCATCACTTGAATTCACCATGGAGTTAAATTGGCACATGGGTACCTGGGGACATCTCTAATGGATTTTTCTGTACAGGACCTCTTAAGCAGTAGGTTTCTTTAAGTTATTAGCTTGGGCAGAGGGGTGCTGGTTGTCTGGGATTTTTTTTTATTTGTTTGTTTTTTAAATCTCTGAGTTAGCACCTCCAAGAATTCATCAACTGATGCAGATTCCTTCCTTCGAGATATATCACAGTGCTACTGAGAATGAAGTACTTCATACTGGCCATAAAAGATAAAAAGTTGTGCTTTCAGTTCTCAGTATGGCAACAGATTTTCTATTTAATTTGTTTGGATTCTTAACAGTGAAAGCAGAATTTAATTTGCACTAGAGAATCCTTTAAAATAAATACTTGATCTCTTCCCACCCACTATTACAGCTGATGGGTAGAAAAAAAGAACAGCAATTCATTCAGCTTATCACTGGAAAACCAGAAGAAGAAAGAGATCCTTAGTGCAATGATTAATGACTTGCTATAAAAAGATGCATCATAAACTGCTTGTATTAGGTCAAATCATAAACTAGGCATTTAATGTTTATACGATCCCTTTCTAAATAATTAAGTGTGTCTGTCATTCTCACTAGGAAGAGAACTTACACGATGCTCCCAAACCATGCAGTTTCTTACAGGGTCATAATTTGAGACCCTCACTTAAAGGGGTCCCTGTATTCCTCTACATTCTAAGACTGCTTGAATTTCTTTAACTACTGGGACATCTCTCTGCACTGCAGGTGAGGGGCATCATTTGATGTCCTGGATCAGCAAAGATGAACTTGATCTACCCTGACTTTAGGATGTCTTTTTCAGGCACAGGCACACCCACTGCTTTGCTGCAGGACAAAGTACCATTATTTTCCTTTATGTCTGCCTTCAGGTTGGGAAAAGGACAGCTGAGCCACAGCTGAGATGGAAACAGGGCTATCGACCACCCACTGGATCCACATGGGCAGAAGGAGGCAGAGCAGCCATGTGATGCTTGCCTGAATGCAGCTACCAAGCCAAGCTGCTTGTGAAGGGCACCTCACCCACACAGAAGTCAGCCACAATTTGACTCTGTAAATTCCTGGACAAAATCAGCTTTTCCCATCAGCTTGTCTCACAGACAATTCCCATCAGCTTCAGTAGCTGGTTGGCGAACACTGAGAGAACAGCCCCATTTGTCCATAACACAATTTGGTCCTGCATTTATCCATCTTGCAGTGAGACTGTCATCTTTGAAAAATGTAGTACAGGATGACTTTATATAAGTGTCCATCTATTTTCTTACTATTACAAGCCTGCAATCATGTCCATCTCCCTTTTATTTCCCAGAACAGCTGGTGTTTTTTCTCAGCCAACCCAGAATCTGCCTAGCTTGGCAAATAGACACTGGTTTCACTGCAAAGCCACCCCGTTAGGACAATCTCTCAGCTCTAACCAATATGAAGTTTACACAAAAAATAATACGAGTTAAAAAAAGGAGCTGCAGATCCCTAAATATTTCCAACAGATGTGGTAGTAAAAGTCAATTTTTGCACTCCTCACTCAATACAAAAAATCAGTTAGGTTACTTAAATATTTCCATCTATGGAATTCAGAAAAGGGAAAGGCCAATAGTGAAATACCCAAGATGATGATGTTTTAATAAACATTAGATTTAAGGGGGATTAGCAGGGTTATCAGGCAGCATCCTCCCAAATCAGCTCATTAGTTTCACTGACTTTGCCTATTTCATTTTATTAGAACAATTTAAATGAGGGTTCATTAGATGCAATGTAATCTAATTCAGACACTCCAAGCCTAATCTCTTTTCTTTTAGTAGTAACATGATAATAGTTTGCAAAAAAGTTTAAAGGATTATTGTTAGAGCTATTTTGAATAGGGACCGTTTCCAGCCAAGTGTGTGCCACCACTCTCCCACAATTTAATTATTTCTTGCTCTTTCTTCATTCATACATTTATTCCTTTCCTTTTCTGTCTTTCAGTGCTCCACACAAGCATAGTCACACACGGACATCAGCATCCCTCTGTGCAGGTGCAGGGCATATGCCAAACGTCCCTGCATGGGTCAGGCCACCAAGGCTTGGGAGAGGAATGATTTTTCTACAACTTACTTTGAGATTCTGGAGTTGCAAAAAACAAAAACAAAAACAAAAAACATTTGTAAATTCACAGTGATTTTATAAATGTCCTAGTGGGAAGGGAGAAGGTTCATGTGCATTTTCGTGCTGCTAGCTCTGAAAGACACACAGGAGGGGATCATGTGTAGGACTTAGAAATTAGGAGGCAGACTCTATATTACTTACCATGATCTAGGCTGAAAACAGAGTAACAGATCCATGCTGTGGACATACAGCTCATTTCAAAATGAACTCATACTCCTGTACTTTCATATGGCCTTTTTCAAACAGTAGGGTTAATTATTCTTTATAGGGAAAAACAAAACAAAAACCAAAAAATACCCTAAACCCAAGGAATGAGAGCTGGTTTCTAGATCCTAGGTTTCTGCAGACTTTAACAGGTTCCTACCCCTGACAAGCTGTCCTCACACACTTCAAATCCTTGTCTCTCCACCCAACAGCCATTTCATAATCCTGTTAAAACCTTTCCCTCTGTTTACCAGGAGCCCTAATCGTGCTCCACAAGTTCTTGTCTGAGGAAGAGTGACAGCTTTCAGATTTCTTAGGAGGCTTATTCATCAGCTATGCCAGAGTTTTGCCAGAGTGTTCAATCTATTCTGGGAGCAGCCATGTGGAAAAAGTTTCAAACAGCTCAAAGCCCTGCACAATGATAAAGGAAAGCTCACACAATCCTGGTAATAGCCTGACCCTCTTAAGGAAAATTGGATGATTTGTGGTAGCAGTTTTTCTGTCCCCTATGTGAATTCTGAACCTTAAAGTATAAGCAGTGTATTCACACAGTCCCATTACAAACCCTATCCCTCTTGTGATGCTGGAATAATAAATACACACCCATATGTGAAAATAAACTCTTGCTGCAATGACCTTCTTCCTCAGCCCACTGGTGTGAAGGAGTTCGTAGCCATTTTAGAAAAAAAAAGAGTCAGATAAAGGATGGACTAATTTGATGTTCAGTATTTCACCATGAGCAGAATATATGCTTTAATGAGCACATTACATGCACTAGGGACATGTTACTGTGAAGCAGGGAATAAAGAGTAAGGGGAAAATAATTAAATAGTCAGCCTTATAATGAGGAAACTGTGTTCATGCAACATTAAGTGGCATAATTTTCAAGTGCTAAGGAAAGACATGTTCCTTGGACTTCAGAAGGACTTGCTGGCAAGGATCACCTTGAAAACAAGGGCAAAGGATCAAAAATATCAAAGCTCCTATAGGTCCAGAAGCACAGGGTGGACTGATGCTGTCCTGAAATCTTCCATCCACACTTTGCACTGTCCTATCCAAGAGGATTGAATATCTTCTTACTCTACAAGAAGTTTTAAAATACCACAAGATTCACCATGAGTGCTATGTAGAACATTATGACTGATTTCTACCAGCCAGGCCTTAGTTTTCTGTTGATGCTGCATCTGCTAGGACACAAGCACACAACATCACCTAGAGCCAATGAGCAGATGAGGACTTAGTGTAGCTGTTTGCACAAGCAGAGCTATTGGAAAAGGGGAAAAATCTGTTTTACTGGGTTCAGACGCTGACAGAATGAACCAATAAACCATATTTCTGACTCTTATCAGTACTCTCAAGGCCACAGGCTCTGCAATTTTCTTTGCAAATGGACATGGCACAAAGTCCCTTCATTGTTACTCACCCTCATGCCTAATTCAATGTTTTCTCCTCCATAGACCTCCATACCCGGGTCAAGCAAGCCAATCTCACCAAAATACTCTCGGTCCACCACAAATGAGCATCCAATCATGGCTGGTGTCCTGCACAGAGAGATTAAAGTAAAAAATTAAGTAGTTTATTAGCTACTACAGAACCCACCTCATAATATATTTACACAGACAAAACAGTCCATAGTCTTTGAGCTTACATTTTAAATTTATATATGAGTGTGAAATCACACTGCACTTTATCCCTCAATGGACAGAGGACCTGCTGAGACTGGCCACCCAAAGAACTAGCACACTGCCAGACACACTTGTACCAACTGCCTGTGAAACAGACACAAGATGTGAAGTTAAGTAGTCCATGACTGTAAGTGAAATATCAGGCTGATTTTCTTTTCTTTTATAAACAGAAGAATTCCTTTGTGCTGGGGCTAAAGTTCACCACCTACAGAGTAGAACAAGAACTAGACAACACTGTGTTTGAAGATTAATACACCAAAAAAAATCCCATAAGCTTTGTCAGAAATGAGGACTCCTCTTAACTGCATATTAAAAGTGTGTGTCAAGAGCCATGGATCAATCATGGTATGAAGTATGGCAAGGGACTTCCCCTGGAGTCAACTCTGGCAGATAAATTTCAGCCTTTGTGAGGCTGTTCCATGATTAGCATTTCTATGTTTGCTGGGGTCAGTCTTTAAAAAAGGAATAATTTTCAGATGAAGAGACTCTGCCCTCAGATCTGCCACTGACCAGCTGGCTGTTTTCAGATAAATCATTTCCCTTCTCTGAGCATCAGTTTCTTTCTGTGTGAAACTACAGTTCTGCTCTCCTTGACAAAGCTATCTGAAACCTGTCACTGAGCAGCACTACACAACAAATTTTGAGGCCATTTACCGTATGAACACGAGCATTACTTCAATGCAACACAACCTCGTGACATTTGCTGCTTTCATTTGTCCACATTTTCTCCACATCTCTGTCCTGATCATAACACTCACCTCTTTAAAATTCAAGGTAGGCTTCACTGCTATAGCTCACAATTTAAAAATGTAAACTTGACTAACTTTAAGGTGGAAAACAAACAAGCACCTGCAGTTCCATATGTCTGACTTGCAATTCAGCTGCAGGTTGCACAGTGCCTGCTGCAAGACCCGGGTAGCCACCTTGCAGTCTGATCTACAGGATGTGCCCAGGCCCTGGGGACAGACCCCCATCTTAGTGGGATCCTAACAGACCAGACTGCTCAGTGAGGAAAACTGTAAAATCACTTGAGAAACTGAACATTTCTGGAGCAGATCTAAAAGACTGAGTTATGCTCCCTCTCTCATTGAAAGGGAGGCAATATTGGGCCATCTGGCAGATACAAAATCATTCCTAACAGCACTAGTGTAAAAAGTCATCAGGAAAACTCAAGTTTATACCAATTTTCTATTTTCTGGTAGAACAGAGAATGCTCTATGTCCCAAACACAAATATATACACACCATGAAAATGCCCTATTGAAACAAAGATGATGGAAGAGGTCTAGAACCTATTTCAAGAAGTCTCCTTTGTAATGCACTAACGTTATACTGTCACTGTGAAGGTATTTGTCTGTGACATCTGAGAAACATACTCATGAAGCAGCTTCATACACGTGTGAAAAACTGCCCTGGCCAGGAGAACGAACACATTTTTTTACTCATCTATCATTGGGTCCCACTGGTAGCATCAAGTGGCTGCTGGAATGGTGTCATTACATCAGGTCCCTTTTCTCATCAGCATTTCACCATTTCTACATCAGGAGGTTAAAAAGGCTTCAGACAAATGGCCAAGATATGGTTAGATAAAACTGTTCCTTGCTCCTGGGCCTAATGAATATCCCAACACTGCAGAACTCAGTCCAACCTGTGACAGGAACTATTTGGTACCCTTGAAAAGGTTTATTTGCTGAGGCACTGCTATTACTGTCTGTAATGGACTCCACTGTAGCACTCCCACTACTGGTACAGCTTCAGCATCTCTCCCTTGCACTTTTTCTTGGTTTGAAAGCCATTGCAAGCTCCCAGATCATTACAAGCCTACACTGCAGTGCACACTATCCCTTTCATGATTTCTCTGCATGATTGAAAAAGGCAGCTGTTGATAGAAACACATTTGATGGGCACTGTTTCTGACAAAGAAGTTGAAATAGTTTGATTAACTCTCCTGTTCCAGCCTTACCGAGCAAGACGCGTTCCCTGGATCATGAGCTGGGGAGGATAAGATTCAATGGTGGTTACAAACATGTCCTTCACAGATGACTTTGGACTAAAGTGGGGCTCTCAGCCAGGTCCTTGCACCCATTCAATCAAAAAGGCTGGATGAAACTGAGTCCAGATATCACAAACCCTACAAAGCAGCAGCGGGGTCACCACCAGCACCCTCAGTGTTTGGATCTCTCCCAGACTCCACAGTCTCCCTTTTGTGTGTGTAAGAAATGCCAGCACTTCTCTGTTTGGTGCTGTTATGAAGACTTTCTGTTGAGTCAGTCTCTAGTTACAGGTGGTCTCAGAGTTCTATAAAAACCACGCGTGGTCCTGGATGCTCCTGGCTGGACACATCCATCTTCTGTCGATGCATATACTTACCATACACCAGTATCTTTGCAAGATGGATAGCACTTAAAAATTCAAGCCATTTGGTAAAATGCACCTTCCTGGTTATAGTTTCTACAGCCATGCCTGAAGACAGGCTTGCCCAAAAAGGTTGAGACTTCTCCTGTACACCACAGGCCAGACACATCCTATATGTATGCCACTGCCAAATCCTATATCACTGAAGATCATATTTTAGGCTACCAAGGAATATATTTGGTCCAGAAACTGAAATAAAAGGACATGACCAAGGGAATTTCAGTAGCTCTGAAGTGAAATAAACCTTTGAGGGAATATTTAGGTATTTCTTAAGTGTTAACTACAATAAAAAAAAAGAATGAGGTGGGGTGAAGAAACACCACTTTCTTCATTTTACTTTTTATGTGTTTAAAGCCAAACACAGGCTTCACTGGATGATGCCTGGAGCACCACTGCTTTACAAAACTGAGCTGCTAGTTTGGGCTTAGATTCATTCTCTTTCCAACCCCCCTCAGATAATCTGGAGGCAGCTCCCTACAACAGTAGGATGCTCCCATGGGGACATTTCTCCTTCCTTCCTAGTGAGGAACAGTACTGCTAGGCTCTGCAGGCTGCTCTCAGGTGCTGGAATCTTTCTCCCTAGGGGATGGATTTTCGCAGCCGTCTGCTCTGTCTATTAAAACACTGACTTGTTAATTGAATGGGGTGGGAAATACATTTTAGATGCAACTACATAATCATCACTCACAGACAAATGCTGTTGAGGATTGCTTTTGCAACTCCCTCTCTCTCTTCTAGGTCTTATTTCATCTCATTAGATATATTCAGACACAGACTCCACAAGCCTTCATGGCTTATTCAGAAAAAAAAAAATGCTTTCAGGAACAAGAAACAATAGCAGTGCAATGGCAGGAGGAGCCACGTTCAGCTTTCCAGAGATGTCAGTCAAAACCTGTCACTGTCATTGCCTTTCTCTACCTGAATTTGGCTGCCTGCAGCCACTGCTCTTCTGCACAGCAGCAGGGCTGCAATCCCTGAAGCTGAACTGAGAAGCCCATGGCTCTGCTCTGGCTGCATCCTGATGTGAAGGAGGAACATGTCGATGATGCACAAGGTTGAATTCTCTGCACACTGCATGTTCAACACTTCCATCAGGTTCAACTGGAGTTTTAGCCATTCAGTCCTCATCAAGCCCTGGCCCGTAACTTCCCTGTGCTTTGACTGACCCAACTGTAAACTAACTGTAATGTGATTGCACAGCCCAGTGAGCTGGTAACAGTGCTGGGAGCTGGGGGACCCTGACTCCACTCCCAGCTCTGTCACTCATCTGCTCTTCAATGAGTCACCTCCCTCTGCCTAGGTTCCTCCATCTGTGAAGCACACAGTAATATGGAGTAAAATTCTGAGAACTGCTTCAGCAGCTTGAGAGCCTAAGATTCACTTCTGAAAGTGCTCTAAGTATAGAGGTGGGTAATTTTGTACTGGGCTACAGTGTTACATTCACATATTGCAAATGCTTTTTAAAATCCCTACTCTCCCAAAAGCCTGATACCCCCACTGTGGTGTCATCACTGGGTTTTTCCAGTGACTGAAAAATTCCAGTATATCTACCACTTTTAGTACAGTGCAGCAAAGGCTTCTCTTGAAAGTCAGAAGTGGATATATGAGCAATAGCAACTGTGTTAGCACTTCCTAAACTGCTCACTAGCTAAGGGGCAGCAAAGAGTAAGGTGCATGCCCTTAGCTCTTCACAGCTTCAGAGTAAAATACATTACCTTAAATAACACCTGCTTTATGTAAAAGTACCTTTTTCCTTAAGTCATGCACTTTCTAGTAAAACAGTGACATTTTTAGAAAGAAGGTATCACAAACAGCAATTGGAGGTGACTTATTTTTTCCCAACACCTCAAAGGTGTTGAGAAACTTAATTGATCTGTGGAATAGTCTTTGACATAACTGAGGATGTTATAAGAATTAATTATAATCAACAACAGCACTCAAAGGATAATGTGGGAAACACAGCAAAACGTTTTTTGCAGCTAAAGCCTTAGAATGCAGCAGAGTAGTATCGATTCTGCACTGCAGAAAGATACAGCATAGTCAATTTGGGGAAATTACCTGATGGCATGGCTGTAACAAGGGAGGTAGGAGAGATGTTACTCTGGGTAATACCCTGGGGAAAGGGAGGAAGTGGAGAGAGCAGCACTTCATGGTGTCAAACATTCCTTCCCTCCCAGCAGATGCAGCAGGGGAGGCTATGAGGGAAGAGGGGCCCTGTGTGGAGGAGGGCAGTGCCAGCTGTAGGATGGGGTACCAGAAACAGAGGACACGTTGCCCAGCAATGCAAGCCACTTGCTGTAGGTCTGAGTCATGACTAGTTTGGTCTAGTGAGATCTCCAGGAGCATGGCTCTGCCAGCTAAGTCCAGCAGCACCGATCCCCATTTCTCCAGCCAGGTGCCTCCCTCCCCTTCCCTCCAGAGACAACTGGAGGTTGCTGCTTGGGGGCTTCCTTGAGAACGAGTGAAGGAGAAAGGGATGAAGGTGAGGCTGACATACTGCAAGAGATACAGTAAGTCTTCCTCTCCCTCAGTATACCTGCAATCAATCATGTCTGAAACAGTTTCCAGAGCATACAACAAGTCTGACTTCCAGGGCAAGTGACTTACAAACACTCACACACAAATACGTAAATACAAACACAAATATAACTAGAAGTAAATACATAAACATAAATGTAGATACAGGGGTAAGGAGAGAGAGAAAAAGAGATTCAAATGACACATCACACACCATATGTTTGAGTTCTCCAACCTTCCTGGCAGAACGCTTCTTTGATTCAGGTTTCTAAGCAGTATCTCACCCCCGGCCTGACAGATAAATGGGGAAAACTACACAGTATCTGCATAAACATTTATTTTCCCTTACAATTCATGTTTTCTGCAAGAAAGAGTCACACCAGACCATGAGACTAGAACTCAAGGACAGATTTGGTGCTTAGAAACTAGAGGAAAAAACCTAAAAAGCTTAATGACAGGAAGGTTTGTTAACACTTTTGGAGAGGTCTAGGATGAGGAAAAAAGCAACCCAGAACACTCAGCTAGGAAAAGCAGAGCAATAGAACAACTCTCTGACACCTGATGGAAGAACATTTTTTGGGAGAGGCAAGATACCTGTGGGAACCTGGACAAATAAAAAAGAAACTTCTCTGCTCTAGGCTCCTGTGGAGCAGCAATTGAAGAGATGGCCAGAATCAATGAATAAACAGTCAGCAGTTTTGTTATTACATGAATACAGGGTTTCTCCTCAAAGAGGAGATTACAGATAATCCCTTCCTAAGCTGAGGTGCACAAACAGGTTTCTTCCCAGAGGAGCACAGGCCCGGGATGGCTGTGGCACCACCACCAGGGCAGAGCACCACGCAGCCTGGTGTGCACAGGAGAGGGGCACACGTGCTCCCAGCACAAGCACCACTGGGGTGTAAAGCAACCTGCACAACCACCTGACTGTGAGCATATCAGATGTGAGCTACAACACGTGAGAGAGGCACAGGTGCTTTCTGGAGGGGCTGATCCTGTGCACGGCCGCTATCCTCCCGGAACCAAGCTAGGGCACGCTGAAGCAGTAAGTGAGAACATATGCAACAGTGACACGCACCACTGCTGCTGGAGGAGGAGAAAATGGAGAGCTCTGCACCGCTTGGCTGAGTGAGGCTGACTAATGACTCTAACGTTAGTGGCTGCTGACCAAGAAATCAAACACAGAGCAGTCCATCATAATCATGGCAGGTGAAGGAAGATGAGCCAGAGCCAGGTACCAGAAAACTTCCCTACTGATCCAAAAAACAGTAGTATCTTCTGCATACAGAAAAAACCAACCAAACAAACAAAAAAAACAAACACCCAGCTTGTTTCAATGCATGGTCAAATTCATTAGAAACCCTCTGAAACAGGATCCTTTGGTACACAGTTTGTTGCCATATGATAAGGACATTTGTGTTCTCAGGAGCACAAATGGAAAATGATGTGATGGACACAGCACGTCAAAATAACAATCCTCATTTAACTTTTCATGTTAGAGACATCTTACATCTCAAATGTCAAACATGCAAAATGGATTGATTGCCTGCAGAAGGCGATTGGGGAAACATCAATTGTTCTGAATTTCAGAGGATTAATGGGGGGAGGGGAAGAACTGACTTTAAACTGTATCAGAAATCTTTACAAAATCTGACACTTTGTTCTTGCTATTTCTCTACCTTTCTTTGCACTTGAAGGCCATATCTGATTTGTCACTTGGATCACAACAGCTGATCTGACATTCTATGGTGTGCACTTGACCAGACTGCCTACACAGTGCCCTACTGATTGAAGGGACAGATCCTGCTCCTTCCCAGCCAGGCTCTGAGCAGGATCACACCACTCTTGATGTTCGTGAAAACACAGGATCAGGCTTCAAACTAAAAACTTCTGAGAAGAAGTAAGCACATCTGTTGCATAATCCCCAGAGAAAGAGGAATTGGACTCTGCTTTCTAAATGTCTCACCCAGTGCTGCAGATTGGTGATATTTATTCATACACTGCAAACACCAGAAATGCCAGGACTCTGATCCTCACTGATACCACGGTGGGCTTTTTTTTTTTTAACACTGAAAATCTTTAATCCTTTTGGAGATCTGAGAGGAAGCATTCAGCTACTCCAACCACAAAACTAGTCACAGTGTTATCAGTCATTAGTCTTTTACAAAACAGAGAGACAAAAAAGCAATCCACTATTTGCCTCAGACGTTGTGAAAGGAACCCTTCAGAAGGACAGTACCAGCGAGGACTAAATGAACTTGCAGTTTTCATGCTGATGAACAGTCCTGCAATGTTATGAACGCACTGAACAGACACACAGATCCAAACACCACCAGTGTGGACCAGTTTGCATTTCTTGCAAAATGGACTGAAACAAATATCATGGTTGCAGTATATGATTTGGAAAGCTGGTTCTAAAACCAAAATCTGTACCAAAGCTACACAGATTTTTGAAAAGGTTTGTCACAAGTCTGACTTCCTCTTTGTTTTGAAAATATACCTTAAATTTTCAAACATATACCTTACATTTTCTGCAGCTACTCAGTTCCAATCATGGCTGCTTTCAGACCTCAGTTCTAAGTACAAATTCTGATCCTTTTCATCAATAACATTCACACATTTGCTCTTTCCATTACTCTGGCACATCGCTGAAAATCACAAAATTGCATTGTATAGGCAGGCATAACAAAACAGCACATCCAAATGCTTCAGCAAATCCTTCCAGGTGCTACTGCTTTGGAGGGCCATCAGAAATTAGTGCAGTGTGGCCATAAAATGGATATTCTGCTCCTCTAGACCACTGTCTTCAAAGCAAATGCTCCCAGGGACACAGGTAAAGTGTTCATGGTTCAGTGTTGATGTCTCTGCATTTCAGGGCATGTAATTCATAATTTGCAGGAGAGATTCCTGTGCTGTCACAACGTCTCAGTGCTTCTGATATTTATCAGCAAGGGTTGGGTGCTTCTCTCCTTGTGCTGCTTGTCTCATCTGTCTCTGGGCAGTTCATGTGTAGTTGAATTGGAGGTTTCTTCACTCGGGTTCAGAACAAAATCACTGCTCTCAGGAGCCAGCAGCTTACATGCATCAGATTTCAACACTACTCAGTGCCCGAGTTTGGACCTTACTCATTTCTGTATCAGTCTGACCTGGTGTCAGTATCACTCCAGCAAGAGTTTCAAGAGAAGCCTGAGGAAAGCCCATGGCAAATCAGGTCCTTTATTGATGAAAAAAACCCTTATCCTAGCATAGCAGGGGTAAGATTCCTTATTCCCTATTCAAAAGATACGTAGCTGAATTTCTAGAAGTGTTCTGCAGATACAGTTTCCATACTTTAGGGAGCACACAAGCTATCACCACTGAAAATCATCTCTGAGAACTTGCTGAGGTTTAATCTCTTAGTTGAGTCTTATCTGATATGTGATCATTGTCTCCAGAACAAAAGATACTCAAACACTAGAAGAGCTCATGTGAAAATTAATACAGTGATTTCACATATAAACTGGAGGTAATGAAGTGTGCAAAACCTTTTAGGGATAAAAGACTGAAACCCTGATTTCAGGAATGAAAGCTTTAGCTGATGAATTTTCCTTCATCAATGTACTATTTATCTGGACTGAGTGAAATAGATACAAAACATCTGCACTTTTAAAACAATGTGAGGAGAGCAGGGCATGTTATCCAGGAAAACTGATTTCCCAAGTAATTACTTTCCTGCTTATTGAGGTTTCCAGCTGAGCAAAGGGTCAGCCATGAAGGACTGTGCTGTCTTGTAGTAAATAAGGTTAATGTTACTGTCTAGATCTTTCACAGTCACAGAGCATGAGAATGAACCTAAGGGAAACCTGCAACACTTGCTTAAACATGGATTGAAATATTAGTCTGTGTAAGGGACAGATCCTGTGAGATGGTCCCAGCCAGCTGATCACAGGCAAACATATGCACTGGAGATGAAGGGCGAGATGTAAATTTTCAAATGAAGGCAAAAGAAAGCCCCTTTCTTATCAGTTCCTGTTTTCCACTGTAACAATTATCAAAACCACTATCACAATTCCTGAAATGTTATTTCCCTAGAAAATTCCATTTCTGTAAAATAAAAAGTTCCCTTACAAAGGAAAATAAAAAGGCATTCTGACTACATTGTCCACTTTCATTTTAAAATTCATCCCGTAGGAAAACTCAGAATGTTCTCAAACGTGAGAAAGTTCTCAAAAAAAATAGCAACTCTCAGGCAAGGCAAGGCAAGGCAAGGCAAGGCAAGGCAAGGCAAGGCAAGGCAAGGCAAGGCAGACATCTGCTGCTAGTGCTCCTAGGAAGCCCTGGTTTGGGCTGATGGCCAAGTGTGGTGCCTACAGACCAAAAGTGAGGCCAGCCTCTTTGTAATCACATACAAAATACCTTTGTTTCTCACACACACAGTGTCCCACTGCCTCATTGCTCATGTTGGAGGGCTTTGGAAAATTAAAGCATAGATGAAAAAGATCCTGCTATCCTACTAAAGGCTACAATGTGAACTTGAACCACACCTTCACAAGCAGAGCACGTCCACTTCTGGGTACATTGTGGTGCAGCTCTGAGGTGTGACACACCCCCCCAGCTTTGCAGAGCCATCTGTTTGCTCCAGTTTCACACTGCTGTCCCTGCACAAAGCCCAGAGCCTCACTCCACTCAAATCCCCCCTCTGCAGAGAGCTGAGCATGAAGCGTCGCGAGCACCAAAGTGACAGCGCAGGGGAGATTTACCTGATGGGAGCTGACTCATCCCCCTTATCGAGCCAGTCCTGCGGGGGGATTATGTACATGCACCAGAGGCCCCAGTTGTAGCCGTGGGCTGCATTGGCATATTGCTGCACTTCAAAAGTGTTGTACTTGATGTTGTCGATGGCTGGCAGGATGATCCGCTTGCGATCCTCTTTGATCCGGGTAAGTGCAGGTTCCACCCTGAGAACAAGAAAAACAGCAAAATATTTCACAGCCGTCCAGTAATCCCAGGTCCTGCTTTGCAGTGTGATAAACCACAGTTCTCTAATCCTGAGAGCTGTAACCCAGCGAGACGGCAGCTCCAGACACAGCACAGCAGGGGCCAGAGCAGATCTCTGTCAGGCACCAAAGAGGCTGGAGCTGGGCGCAGGACACTTCACACAGTAACAGCACATCAGTTATCACCCTTAGGAAGCTGTACCAGAGTTTAACACAAAACTATACTGAACACTTATTCTGAGGCCTGGAGACTGTCAATTCATTTTGCAATGGGCAAGCGTTGAGAGACACCATCACCAAGAGGAACTAAATGGCTACACCACCAGGATGCCTGGGAGCGACTAAACAAATACCTGCTCTTGCTGACAAGGCCTGAAGAACAAAACACATAAAGAGGACTGAATGAATCTGAAGGTTACTCAAAGGTTTTAATCTTGTTTCTTAAGGACTGACCCCATCAGATCTGGTTTGAATGACAAGCGTGGCTGCATTATGCCTTCTAAAACCTCTTTGGTGATGAGAAGATTTCAATTGCCAGATGGTGCAAAAGCAGCAAACTGCACAAAATGTGCTATCGTTTCAAAAGGCTTTAAAACATCAGTGTGCTTTCAACTGAAGCTACATCCCAAAGTGTTTCAGGAAAGTAAAAAGCTTCAGTGCAAACATTTCTTTCTGACCAAGGTGGCCTGAAGTTCCTATGAATTCACAGAGAAAGTGATCCAAAGAGGCAGCAGACTTACACAAGGGTGGAAAGCTCTTCTCAAAGCAGTATTAGAAACAGCCACTGGTTCACTCTTTTGTAACTGCTTCCCCTTGAAAAAAGCTTTGAAGATCTTGCAGAGCTCTTACATGTATCTTTAAGGGAAAGGTGGTTTGCTGCAATTCACAGAGGTAGCAGGATTTGAACACTGATCTCTTCTCATTTTTCTTTTGTTGGTGGTTAAAAGGCAACTGTTCCTTTGTGGTTTCAAGTTTGTTACCTTATATTTTGTTTGTGATCTTATATTTAGTTTGTTGCCATGTATTTTTTTGTGTAGGCCAACAGAAAGGGACAAGTTATAAAATTAATTCAACCTCCATTTTCAATCTTAACTGCCTCAATTTGAACTGTCATAAATTTTCTGATCTGCAGCTTCTCTGTAATTAAATACAGCGAAAATATTTGGGTTTTATGCACCCAGTCTCCACATGGCTTACATGATATCATGCACTCATTTCTTCCTCTCCTCTTTACCCCTCCCACATCAGTAAAAAGACACAGCTTCTGTGAAACCCTTAAGTGCTGATGATGAGCTACTTACTGCAAATAAACTGTCACAAAACAATGCAAAATAAGAGCATAACTGACAAAAAGACAAGATGTCACAGCATTTCATTTGGAAAGAAGTCAAAAAGAGTTAGACTTAGTTTTATTTGTATTCCTCTATGAAAATAACACTCTAATCTGTCAGCTGGATGCCAAGAACACAGAGCATGGAATTTTTGACAAGAAGGATGGTGAGGAGCATGGTGGGAAGAGAAGGATGTTATAAGCTGCAGAACTTCTCCCTGGCCAGGAAGGTTATGAAAGAGATGTTTATCTCATATGCAACATGTGTTGTTTTGTTACTTGATATATTCTGGGAATAAATCAACACACCCCTCATGCCTGGAAGGGCCTGAGATCTCTCTTACTACTGCCTGTCACCTGCAATTTTTGCTGCAGTGCTTCTCTTGCCAAAACCCAGTCCTGCACGGTACCAAAGACCTCCACAGAAGCATTGAAAGTGCATCAGCCCAGAGTGGGTAGTGACTTCAGCTCAGATTGTCAAGGACCTTTTTGGCTTTAAAATATTTTCCTAGTCGACAGGATCACATGTTGTTTCCTCCCCCCATCTCCTTTTTTTTTTTTTTTTATGACATTTAAAGTATTGCACCCCAGACTCAAATTTCCCAATTTTTTTTTTTTTTCTCTTTGAGAGAGACAAGAAAAAACTGAGAGAGATTCAGGACAATGCATTACATGGTTCTGACAACCAATTCATGTTTTTCAGGCCACACTCATGCACCCACATAAAGAGCCAATGTGACCTACTAAATGAGGATAAGCTATTTTTGTTATTAATATGAGATTATAATTATGAGATCAACTTTTAAAACCAGTGGGTGGACTGCAGAAAAACTCTTGCAACTGCAGTAACACAGGGAAGAATGCAGAAAGGATGATGCTGCTTTCTTCTTCCCATAATGTTATCTCTGCTTATCAGCCTAGAAGCAGCAGAAGGAAATGGAGCAGAGCAACAGAGCTGTCAGCCAGACACCCCTCTCCCATCACGAGTCAGGTGTTTCCATGCATGGCTGTGGTAACCCCTGTGCATGGTGTCAGCAGGATCCTCTCCAACTCCCTTCTGGCCTCTGAAACAAAAGCTTTCAAAATACCAAACAACAGGTATAGATGACACTAATGACAAGCCACTAATTGACTGGAAAAGAATCCTCCTCTTTGTGGCCATGGAGAAAAAAAAAAAATCCCTTGGAGCAGGCCACTGTCCCCATGAGCACCTGCAGCAGAAGTCTCATTACAAAACTGACTCTGAATTCCCTGGCAAACCAAATGCCTTGGGACGTGACCCACTCCTGAAGCCCTTAGGCATTGCTTCAACAGATCTGATGCAGTGAAGAAGTCACAGAGCAGAGGGATTACACCCTCCAGTGAGATCTGGGGCACAGCACAGGGCACAGTCAGACCCAGTGACCCCCACAGAATGTACAGATTTCGTCTGTTTGGGTCTGATGTCCAGACCTGCCCTGCAAAGCAGGAAAGCTGACTGCATGCCTTCTGAAGGCATCTGTAAGTGGGTTTCCTTTGTAAGAATCAAATTCTGGTGTTTCTATTCACTACCACCTGATTCTGAAAGGAGGTCTTTGACAAGCAAGGCAAGACTGGGAGCTTTTAAACCTATTTTTATCTTTCTTGGTTAGAGTTCTTTGGTCACCAAATCCTCAAGCTCTCAATTATTGGGATATTTATGTTGATAAAAGCAACACGGTTTAAACATCATACTTAAAACTATCCTGAAGTTTCCATGTTCCTTCTACAGCTCCTCCTTGTGTGCTCATTCTGCAAGTGTTTTACTTTGAAGGGTATATTGAGATCATGCAATGAAAGAGCTAAAAGAGATAAGGAATCATCATCCTCCCTTTAATGTAAGACATCTGCAATAGACCCCCAACATCCAGGGTAATTGCCTCAAACTTTCATTCTCAGCAGAGAGGCAGAGGCTGGGAATTTTATAGTAAGCTGCTTCTCATAATAACGTAGACACTGAATATAGGTGAGGTTAATAACATTCCAGAGGAGCCTATTTTAAATATAAAGGGAATTTAGACTGCTGCTTTGCAAGACAGCTTAAAATTGGACTGTTACAGTGTATCCCAAATAATGGTTAGAGAAAGAATGTGAAGAAAATATTTAACAGTCACTCTGATTCTCAGCTCTTAATCATATTTGTGATTGTGTTCATCTGATACTTGTGTCTTGGAAATGCTAATCTGGGTCCTCATTTTCTTCATAACAAGAAGAACAATCCATTCCCAGTTCTGGTGTTGCTGTCATACCAGCCAGCACCAAACTACTCCTGTCACTCTACACTTGACAGAAACCCCATTTTCTTCCAGTTTTATGGCTTACATTTATTACCACCTCTCCTGGTGCTTTGCATCTGAATGGCACCAAAAGGGATCTCCGCAGTGCAATACAGCAGTCAGATCAAAACAGATGATGAAATGTCATTAATCTCTATCAAGCTATTAATCTGAAATCTCAGTTTTCAAGCTTTCACAAGTATCTGAAAGCTGTCCATGTGATGAAAGTTCTGTTCCAGTCCCCTGCACTCAAGAAATGGTAAATTTTTGAGATACTGCTACTTCTGCAAGTGTTGATATCTCTGTCCTCAGGTTACAGTTGAAATAAAATGCCATGCCAAGGTTCTGGAGTGAATTGGTATAAAAGCAACTGCTAGAACTTCATTTTCTCAAACTCCCAACCCAGCCCATCTCCCCAGTGGAGTTCATTTTCTTCCTCTGTCTGTATCCACACGTGTGGAAATCACATCCCTGCAGGCATTAGGAGCAGGAAAGGTTCAGTGTCTGAACAGGATCATCAGTGAGATGTACAGGAAAATTCAAATCCCAGATTCTGCCAGTGTCCTCTGCACCACTGACACTGCTTGTGCTCTATTTTCTGCCTGCTGAGTTTCCTAGGTAATGGCCAATGAAGGACCATAAACTTGAAGAGGACTGGGTAATGGACTATGTTTACATTCTTTATCTTCATCAATACATGAAATATGAAGGTTTATTCATTGCTATCAAAGTCCAGCCTTGGAGTATCTCTATTAGGCTCAATGAAGTGAGAGTGTCTTTGTCTCTGTAAGCTGAGCTGCACATTCATCAAATCCTGTGTTAATTTTGCCGGTAATTCCGGCTTTGCCTAATTGCTTCAGGTATTTGAAAGGGTTATGATTAAATCTTTCCTAGTAATTTCTAAGTTTCCCCTTAACCTTAGGCTGGTACATTATTAGGTAAATTTACACATTCTGTTTATAGACATCAGTGTTCTTTCCCATTGGTTTTTTCCCCCCCTTGCCCAGTTTTTTTCCACTGTGCATCTGCAGCAGTCAGGTGCTTCTCTCAGCTCCCAGGAATAAAAGGACAGAGTGGAAGAGGTTGCTGAAGTCCAAGTATGTTCAACGTGCTATGCTCATCAGCTACCCTATGCTGTCTGAATATTTCCTTTCCTTGTCCACTGCTGGCAGTGAGGCAGGAATCATGCCCTACCTGATTAGGTACATAAGCCAGATGTGAATTTTGAGATTCATCTCTATTTTTCACAAAGGCAAAACTATCAGAGTCCTAGCCTGTATCCAAATCAACATACTTTATGGGCACACAGCAGCATATATTGTTAACAAGTTATTTACTGGAGCAAGAGGAAAAATTCCCCCAGCCATATTCATAGACATGATGGATTTCAGTAAACTAAATATAATCAAAAGATTCAGCTTTAAAGGTAGTGTTTCACATCATCTAGTTCTCTTTTCCATCTAATAAAACCCAAGAAGACAGTTTGGGCTGGAATTTGAGTGGCATAAGAAGTTCCTCCCTTCTATCTTCTCTAAAAATACCTATTTGTCAGTGTCCTCCTCTGCTCTGAATGGATTGCTGGTGAACGGTTACAGCCAGAAGAGAAAGGACAATAAATTTAGTTCTCTTCTAGACTCCACTAGGCTAGAGGATATTTTCACTTGGGTTTTATTTCTCTGAAGCTGGTCAAGAAACACTGCAACACTCTAATGACCTCTCATTCCCAGGACTCAGCCCTGTTATTGACCATGCTCGGTTCAAACTCCACAAAGCATATTGCTGGCCCATGATTTTGGTGGGCTTCTCACAGGCACAAGGCTGTGCTGGGAGGAACATCCACAGCAAGTGCCTCAGGAAGTGACTCCTCCTTACAGAAACTCTCCTGGGAAATTTGTGGAAGAAATGACCAATCAGGAGCAAATTCACAACAAAAGGATCTGTCAATTTATCAACGACTGTTGAGCATATCACTAAAGAAAGCACACACATTTAATGCTTTTGCCTACCAGGGGATCAATTTCTGGATTAACACTGAATTTTCCAATGTGTTGAGCACCCATGACAACTTCAGTGGGAGCTCCAGCAATGCCAGTACTGTGGGCCTCAAAGAATAAGTGCTCCAAAGATAAACATTAGAGTTAGGAAAAGAGTTGGAATGCAGAATTTAACCCAGAGTATAGAATAAGCTGTCAGAAGATTGAGAGCAAAGGCAGTGGTCATAGTGTGATCACACAGGCTTCTCTAATCTCATTGTAAGTCTGTGTTTGAACATATATATGTTCTGTATTTAATATTGGGCCAATTCAGAGTAAACCCCACAGGAAATCACAGCAAACAAAAATTATATGCTGTCTTAAAGCCTTATCAGATTGCTGGAGAGTTCATGCCAATGGGGAAGTCTGATTTTTCACAATGCTAAAAAGAACATCTTCTTCCCAATAAAAAACAGATAAAAACAAGTTAGCAATGAGCTCCTCAGAACACATAATTATATAATCCATCTTCTAAAATATGTAAAGGCACCCGATGTCTTCAAACTGACTTTTAAAAAGGCATAACAGAGGAATAAACACACTGTGTAAGAGGAATCACACACATGCCTCAGGCCAGACCCTCTGCTGTCCAACTCTCCTAGTTCAATGGGCTTCACAACTTCAGGGTGTCCTGCTTTTGCTAGAACTAATTCTCTTAGATTAATTTACTTTTCAGCTCAATCTCTTCTAAATAACTGCACTTTCTGAAGTTCACAGCAGATTTTCCCAGTGTCTGCTTCTAGCAGTGATAATGCTGGATGTTTAGAGTTACTGCCCAGGACTGGGGTGTGCAGAAATGCTCTTGGTTGTACTTGCTCCTATGCAGATCCAAGACACTGCTCAATCTTTTGCACCATGTTGGGGTGTAGAAAGTCAAAGGCTGCACCTGTGGGAACCCCAAACTGACCAACAAGAGACTCCATCCCATATACATCACGTTTACTACAAGGCTGAGGGATCACGGGGGTCAAGCCTCTTCTTCAATGGCCCATGTCCAAGGAGGACTCTGTCCTTTCTACCTTTGATCCCAATCTGTGTGTTCCTGAATCTGGTTCCTGTCTGTCACTGAATCCAGTCTGGGACTGTGTTTTTTATATATATTTACACTTTTGTCATTTTACTATTACTATTTTAATTAAAGTTGCCTCAGTTTTCTTTTCCAGTCCATAAATCTCTCCTCCTTATTCCCTTTCTCCTCCCCGTTGGGAAGGCAGAGGGTTTAACACAGAGGGACTGTCATTTGTCTAGTGGTCAGCCCAGCCTCTAAACCCTGCCACAGGGATGCTTTACTGACATGCACCATCTGGGAGCAGACCCAGAATACTTTTCAGTTCTTAACTAGAATGACCGTAGTAAGAATTTGACAGCAACCTGCTCCCCCTCACTCCTGTAACGTCATTTTTCCTGAGTTTGTCCAAAAGTAAATCCTTTCCTAAATGACAGGAACTGCACTGGGAAATGTCTCTCAAATTCTGCCTCATCCCAGGGGGTACCCAAATACTCTAGTCTCTGGGGGTTTTTTTTGAGATGAACATCTCTTTTTCTTCTTCACCATCACCGTTCTGATTTTTACTTCAATAAAAAATGAAGAATCAACATTAAAATAATCCAAGGGTTTGGCTTTTTTTTCTCCTTTTCACAAATCAGAATTTCTTTTTTTTTCTTGCAAGGACTTAAGACATCAATGAAAGACAACACGTTCTCATTCGCTAGATTTTCTGGTTCAGTGGGTTTAACACCAAATTTTACTCTGGCTGTACCACTGTCAGGTACCACGAAGTAAAAACAACACAGAAATGTAAGAAAAAGATCTGTGTAAAGTGAAAGCTTATTTTGCATGTGAATTTATACACTACCTCACATTTCACTGACAATATATATTTATCAGATGTGGACAAGCAGATCTACTGACATACGTAATTCTTCACTAAGGAATATTTCATGCAGAATCCCTTTCCTGAAAATAAGTTCAGAGAACTTAAAAAAACCCAACAAATTATGCTCACTTCCTAGGTCTCTAAGAGGAGAGAGAAATTCTCCATCTGTTCTAGCTGACGTCTCTATCAGCAGTGCTGTGTGTGCCCAGGGAGGTTTCAGACCTGCAGCCCCCAGCCAGAATGGAGCGAGCGCAGCATAAACGCCTGCTGGAGAGCTAAAGATCAGCTCTTTGGCTGCCAAATGTGAATAGCTCTTTTCTGCACCACTGAAAAGCAATGAGGATGCTTCAATGAACACTATAGGTTGTTTAGGTAGATGAATAGTTGAAGTTGTTTTTCTGGCATGTCCTGTGGACGTAAGCTGGCACTGGCCCATGAATCTGAAAGGCCCCCATGGCTTCTGCTGCACGCTTCCCTCTTCACTCAGATAATATTAGTTCACTTTTTCTAAAACATGTATTCATTTAAGTGACCAAATTGATCCTTAGTAATGGTGGAGGCTTCGAATGACAAAAGCCTCCCTTAATAAACACAGGTCCTTTCCTTTGCATTTGCATAAATAAAACTTCCCAGGTCAAAGCTGGCATGGTACCAGGGATCCTACAAAGAGCCATGTCCTCCAGAGGGGAGGGACTGCACAAGATAATTTCACCCTCGCCTTCAGCACTTCTCTCACGAGCAGGAAAGAACCACCTGGACCTTGCCAGGACCTCAAAGAGCCATGTGAGCTTGAACAGGGGGTATGAGTCTATCCACTGGTAGAGACTGGTTTCCAGTACCTTGCATGAAAATACTAACAAGGGAGCTTGTAGGGGGGCAAAGACCTTGTGGCTTTGCCCTGCAAGAGCATATGTATGTCTCTGTTACAGAGCCCTTGGGAGAGCCCAAGTCAGAAGATTAGAAGGAAATGAACTTCCTTTTTCCTTCACACACCTCCTCATGAATTCATTGCTTATAGCCACCACATCAAATTGCACTCCATGGTACAGCATATTATAGCATCTGCAAAATATCATACATAGACCTAGGGATCTTGAAATTTAGTTTTTCCTCTTAGTACATTAAAATATCAGTTTTCTGTATTATTAAAAAACTGCCAGCTTCAGGGATAATCCATAATGATGGGATGTGTGTGGCACAATCTGACAGAGGACCTGAAATATAAGCTGAGTATCCTTCTCATGTCGGGCTGTCTCTGTCCCTCTGGTATACTGAAATATTTTGATTAAATCCTCTTAGTCCATTGATACTCCCCCTTTGTCTGGCAAAATTTTAATTACTACAGTACTTCATAATTCCATTCAGCGCTCTGATACTACCTCTGTGGTAGGAGCAAAAGCAATTCCTAAGAAAGCAAATATAGTACTCTATCATTATGTCTTCTTTTATGGCTCCTAGTACCCTCTTTATGGCTGCTAATATATCGTGGTCTCTGTCTTTCACTTACTGATTTCTACTCTCCTTTGCCCAATGTGTTTTTATTTTCACCTGGAGAATTAGCACCCCATCTCTGCTATGTCTCTTTCCTGCTCCCAGGTAGAACATAGTGAGTTTCTCTTCTCCTTATCATGGTCTTCTTTCCCATCTCTCAAAGACAGGAGCTTGTACAATGCTCTGCATGTTCTGCAACACCATTAGCAGCCAGGATGCACTGGTCTGTACACAGTGTTACTGCGTGTTGCTTAAAGCACAGTGGGTGGACCTAATACAAAAGTCAGAGC
>NW_008625109.1:227081-267356 GCF_000691845.1 Merops nubicus
TGAAATCTCAGAGGACTGAAGGGAAAACTGAACTATACAAGCTCAAATATACCCTCAGAGAGAAATGAACAGGAGCTTTTTATACCCACTGGTTCTACTGGGTTGCTTACTCTAGATGCTGACTCCTATTGACATTAAGTAACCATTAAAACAAGACAAGGTTCAACTGCAAGGCAGGTAGAATTTTACATATGAACGGTATACATGCTTTATAATGTAATTTTAATTTAAAATTCCATTTTAGAATTAATAGTAATGGCCTTCCTTTCAGCTAGTCCTCTCCATTTTTGCTTTCACAGCAGCAGTATTGGCTCACACTATCAAAAGCCTTAAGGGGAACAGGTCAGTAGAAAATCTCTGCTCTGCACTACTACATTTCAACACCTGAGAAGCAAAAATGCAGCAATTAAGCACAGCAAAATAAATAATTCAATAGTTAATTTGACCTGCCAGGTTGTAGACATTTTTTTTTATATCCTACCAGATTGTATTTTAGTTTAGAAGAAGTGTCCCTGGAGAGTAATACTCTGAGATCCCATAAAATGCTATAGTGCGATATAAGGCAAAAGCTCACCCATAAATGGGGCAACTGTTGTTTAAAGAAAAGGGTTTTTTGTTGTCATAGTCCTGCAAATTTCATGAGAAAGTGATGAAGTCCTTCTCTGATTCTTTATGAATTAATCTGCCAACTGCTTAGGAAGGTAAAGTAGCCATAGATTGGAAGACTAAAACTGCACTGAAGGCACTTGACTTTTAGATGGAACACAAACCAAACAGAAAGTTAATGCTCTTTTCTGTAGTAAAGGAATTGGCTTCTTCTTAATTGCCTCACAAATAATCCACAGACAGCTTTAAGTGGGAGCAAACCATGTGGCCTCTGAATACATGAATATGCATTAAAAATGGGGGAAATACTCATATAAGACGAGACTTAGTAGGAGAACAGAAGAGCTGTACTTTAAGAAGACAACCACCAAGTTTATAGGGTTATGGAGCAGGGGTAATGTTAACCAGGTGGGAAAAAATAAAGCAGTCCAGGCAGAAGGACTTCCAGTCTCTTCTAGTAAAAGAAGAGACAAAAATTTAGATGACAGGCAACTGCATGTGCACAGGTGGACAGAATTCAAACCAGGAAAGAGGTAGAACAAGGTCTGAGATGGCTGTCAGCAGCCCCAGAGGTTGAGAGGAACAGCAGGAGAAGCTCCAGGAGGGAAGACACTGAAGCCTCCACGTGTGGCTCTGAAACAAAGGGGTATGTGATGCTGCTGGTGCATGTTTGCTGTTCCCATTCATCCTCTGTGGCTACTCCAGAAGCCAAGTGGTCTCAAAGCAGCTGCAGAGACTGGCTCAGCAGTATTACTGAGATGTAAGAGCACTTGTTGAAAGGAGGGTACACCAGGGAGAGTGTACTAAATGCAAACACTTTTTATCTCAGAGATACACACGCTCTCATTTACCAAGTAGTCTAGGTTCTTGCTATGCTGATTTCAACCCTTTCTGACATTAATGCAAACCTTAATGCACTAAGGTTAAAAAAACCCAAACCAAACCAAACCCAAATGTAACCACAAAACCCTTTCCTGCTTACTGACACCATTGCCTAGCTTCTCTGGGGACAGTACATCAGTAAGATCTCCATGTTCTCTATAGAAGTGATAATAAAATTCTCTGCAAGGCTCAAAAAACTGCAGCTTGGGCAGAATGAGCACTGAGAACAGCACCCAGAGCATCCTCTCCACAGACTTCAATTCTGCCCAGTAGCTGATATTACCCTGCATGAACATTTACAATTATTTGAAAGACCTAGATGCTTTAAAACTAAACAAATAAATAAAAAACAGCTCTTAAGCTTCTAGAAAATTACAACTGCTATTATAGTCTTTCATAGTCCTGGCAAAAAAAAAGAAAGAAAAAACAGGGTGAACATAAAACAGGTGCACTACAAGACTTATTTTATTGCATCTTCCATTTTATAAAGTTATTCATGAACATATAAAAATAAACACTCTACTTCTTTGCAATTAAGTTTCTCTGTGGTTGTAAGTACAGCTATTTTTAGTTTTAATTTGGGGATATCTCCCAGAACTGCACAGCATAATCAGCTCCACCACAACCCTCCATCAGCATTATCAAATACAAGCCTATCTTTGGAAAATACACATTTTACATACTGAAGGTCCCAGCAGCCCTTTTCCAGCTGACTGTACAAATCAGTTCCTTCACTCCCGACTCCCAATAATGCAAATATCGGCCACTAAGTGGTGCTACAAAGATTTACTCCAACTGCAGATCTGGCCCATTAAGCCCAAAACTGTGCTTGCCACTTTGATACTGCTCCCTTGCAAAATAAAGCGGATGAGGAAAGGAATGCTAATTTCAAGCCCCATTAAAAATGCAGGAAATAATTCGATGTTTCTCTCAGAAGTAAATGCAAGAATATTTATTAGGAAATCAGATTGGCATTCAAGTTTCTGAGAAATGATAGAAAACAAGGAGGTAAAAAAAAAAAGTCCTTGAAAGCATGCATTTGCCTCCAGCCCAGAGCCTCCTTAATGGTGTCTCCGTGTTCAACTGCTTTGGAGGTTTCATATTCATTGTGGTTTAAATTACTTCTCTCTCCACTGGGCTGTACTAGAGCAGGCACGACATTTTTTTTTTTACTGATCTTTGCAGCAATTGCAGAAAATTGTCAGCAATGTTGCAATAATAAAGAATATTATTCAAGAGTAATGGCTAATACAATAACACCAGCCCATAGTTGTCTCATCTCGACAGTTTTTCATCTTCCCTGTTGTTGAGCAAATCTCCTCTCCAGCCTCTGAGACACAGGGCACAGTGTGACAGTACTGCTCCCCCTCTGGAATAGTCAACAACTTACCAGCCAATGTTGAATTCAACGTGAGCATCAAAGAATCCAACAACAGGAGAGGTTGCTGCTTTCCAGCCTTGGATTCTGGCTCGAATGAGCCCTTCTCGTTTGTTATTCCGCACTATTTTCACCAGACCTGGGTATCTTTTGTTGACATACTGGTCCAGATTAAACTTTAGCTCAACTGCAAGACAAAAAAAAAAAAAAAAGGGAAAGAAATTCTTAAGTATTCCTAAACCCCTAGTCAGTAGAAATTCTCCAGAGCAGTTACTGTTAGACTTGCCTAGGTTGAATATGGCCTGATGGATCTGAGTATTGTTTTGAAGAGGTAGTTGTCTAGACTGATATTTGTCTAAATTTTTTTTACGTAGTTACCATTCTAACTCTCTGATGATTTGCATCAGGCAACAGCTGGCCTCTGGAGGAGCAGTTCTGCCCTTACAGCAGTGTAACATGGGAGACTGTTTTTTGGTTTGAGTTTTATTTTTTCTGACTTATGGTATTCAGTAAGAGTTTGAAAAATAACCTCAATAGATTTTGGGTAAAGACATAATTAAGATCAGAATTAATTTCCCTTCATTTTAAGAGTTTTCCCTTAAATATAATTAAGACTCCTTAATACCAGGCTTCTTCCCCATTGAACTAAATTGATATTGAAGATTTCAAATAGACTTCTTCTCTTTTGTTCATTTTCAGGCATTCATCCATAGATGGAGCAGAACTCATTCACTCCTTTATTCAGCTTCATTTCAATAGTCAAATTATAAACACACAAATTACCAAAATGGTCTCTGTATTTTTTTAAATCATTCTAGTTTGGCAATTCATTTACACTGCAACTTACTCATAATGAGGATTTTACTTAAATATATTTATTAGGAAAACTAGTAGAAGCTTCCAGGACATTAGAAGCCTCATTCTTCTGATCTATATTACACAGTAGAATCATTATCATTGGAATCAAAGACCTGATAAATCTCCAGTTATCTGGAAGAATGATAGAGAAAAGACACATAAGAGTTCTCTGAGAAACAGTGAGTCCAAGACTTCTCTGCATTACACTGACTCAAACACGTCACAATTTCATTCAATTACTCCATAGGCTACACTGCCACAACTGAAAGCAGAAAGATTTCTTAAATCTGTAGGTTTGGGTACCTATTTTTGTTTTAGTGACTTGTTCTATCAACCCCCCTTTCTTTTCAGAGATCTTGAAGAACAGCAACTTAACACTGCAAGATTTAATGCTGTTGATCTATGGAGGAAAGGCTAAACTTGAGCCTTATTTTAACAAACATGATTTGAGAAGCTGCAACAGTTCTAGAAGTCTAATGTATAACAGCTTAAACACAACAACATTGCTAATCACCTCTACCCTAAAAGCTCTTCAAACCTGGCTGTCCCTTGAAACATGTTCATCAATCTCTATATATTCAACAACATGCTGAGTTTTGTTATTTTCACATTAATGAACCAGATGACCTCAAAGTTGAATGTTCTTTGTGACCGTTCTGTTTCTTTCTCATAGTCTAATTTTTGTCTAATTTACTCCCTATCTCAGAAAAAAAACCACAAAATCAGGCTCCAAATCTGATATTATCAAGACCTGTTTAAGTCATGAAGAAGCAGAGTGTGCTTCCATGTAAAACAGTAGAATCTATCTTTAAGGAGAATCCGTAGCCTCACTTTTCCTTAAAAGCAGAATTTAAACTTTAAGCCTATTAATGATGATATTCCTCTGGAACTGAACATTTGGAGAAAAGTGTCATTTCTATATTAAGATGGACTATACAAGTGTCATTCATGCTGTGAGGATTTCAGTGAAATCAGCTGGGTTTATCCATGTAATATTTATTATACAAATAGTTAAAATCTACTCACAGCTTTATGTGAGCAGCTCACTCTCATCAGCAAACACAAAGTCTTGTAAAGCCTACTGGCTTCAATAGAAACATGCCAACATACACCAACTGCTGATCTAGCTCATGAGCCATGGATCAGTGGTTGCACGTATGACCTTCCTCCCCCAGCTGTTTAAATGCACAATAACTCAACACTGCTTCAGCCCAACATTAAGAATAAACACCAAAACCAAAACCCAAACAGCATTTTTGCTAGTAGTGACCACACTCCGATTTGTGTTTCATGTCCTTTAAGCACACAGGATAGAGTATTTAGAGGAGAAGTTCTGTATGTTCACCGTTGTCACTGTTGTCGTCCACCAGGATGATCTCCTTGAGCAGGTGAGAGGGGGTGTGGTTGACGACGCTGTGCACGGAGCGCAGGATCACAGACAGCGCCTCGTTCACAAATATGAAGACCACAGAGATCTGGGGTAGGTCGTCTGGGTAGGTCATCTGTTTGCACCTGCAGAGGAGAAAGAAAAGTCAAATCCAAACAACTACTGGGAAGTAAAATACACTGAAGAGTGTCCTCTCCTCGTTGCTCTCCAGTATATAGAGACTTGCAGGCTTTGTTCTTCCTGACCCCAAATACAGATGTGAGAAAAGCTCAAAAGAAGCCACATCGCTTGTGCTCCACATAGGAGCAGCAAATTTACATCAACCCAGTGAAAACCAAAGTGTATCTGCACACACAGAGACTTTTAGTGGCTCTTGTTCTCTGAAAGGTTAAAAGCATCTCTCGAAAACCAAAGGAATATCAATGACTGCTCAACAACAACCCAGAGAAGGCACAAAATACCACAGCCAGTCTGTGCTGCCAGGGGAACCACCAGGTCTGCTGCTAACTCATAATTAGATCTCATACTTCCACATCCAGGCCCCACTCCAGCAAATTGTGCCTTTCCCTATACAAAGAGCACCCTCCACCCTGTCTGGTTTTGCAGTTTGTGCAGCAATAACACATGCATGAAGTTTATTGTACAGACACATATTTGATGAAATATTTGTCAAACTGATCTGCTCCATGGACAATTTCCTTTTGTGCTTGCTCACTGATGTATCTATGCTACCATAGACCATTTTGAGAAGAAAAACCTTAGGTCTGGACAAGTTACACAGCACAGGGCAGAGCCTCTGCCTCCCAAGCCCCCAGCCCATGCCCTTCTGTGACGCCATACATAACGGAATTCTCTCTCACTAGCGAAGATGCTAAAAAAATTACATCCGTGTCCTCACAGTTGAAACCCATTCAGAATTACCATAGCAATTCTGAACCTTCTCCCCAAAAGACTGCTAATAATATCATAGGAAATGACTTTTCCTGCTCTTAGCAAACTTTCTGACCTCTTTGCTCGTTATTTTGGCATAACAATCACCTTTTTTGCTGCACTATCAGCAGTCATGGGGAGGAGGAGGATGACAAAGGACTGTTGGGTAAGCTCTGGAAATCAGTTATAAGTTCTAGTAAAGTGCAATTACACATAATTCCTACTCATCCCAGCACTATTGGCTCAGACACCTGAGTACTTGGCATTGATTACAGTGTTACCAGAGCTACTTACTAGCAGCTTGCTGCTGGCCTGTACCAGACAGAGGACCACTGTGTAAAACTTCTGGCTAAGCAGCATTTTTACACAACCTAAAAATACACCTGGAACAAGGCCAGAGATTTACAGGAGGTGTGAATGCTCTGACACAGCCTTCTTTTTGAACCTCTGTCTGAGTGTGATTTTCCTCTTGACCACACCAATATGTCAAAGAAGTCCATCAGGAATACTTCACTTCAGGAAAGAGCCATCAGCTAAAGACATGGACCTCCTTTGATGAGGAACATCTTTGATCTTACAGCGAATTGCTTCAGAAGCTCACTTGTATCAGCAGAACACAGCAAACTGCACCTCAGTAATTCAGACTGGTACCCAAGGAGTGGGTGCATCGCTGGTAGAAGTGAGGCAGAGGAGGGATCCCATCCCAGGATGTGCATCCTGGTGGGGTCCTGCATCAGTGCTCAGAGTCAGAAGGAACGACGCAATCAAAGGAAAAGTCAGATGAATATAAATGTTAGAAGCACGGAGGCACATGTAGAAATAGTGTTTGGCCTAGGAAAAGACAGGAAACCACTGAAATCGTACGAGACCTCAGTGGATTAGGCTGGACTTCCTTTGTCTCCTGATCGAGAAATTTTGCTGAACTTTTCTGGAGTAAAAAGCATCTGTTTTGTTGGTAAGTGGACTGAAGCACCCGGTAACCCTGCCACATGTTCCTGTTAGACTGAAAGGTTGAGTAGGATTAATCCCCTCCCCAGTGCTTTTCCTCTACCCTCCCACTTACATTCTGAGAAAATCAGCATTTCCAGGTCAAACTTGAAAGCAATGACACCTAAACCATAACCTCAACTTCTGATTTATTTGTTCTTCATGAGATTAAATCAATGCATTATTACTCTAAGTATGACTCTATGGTCTCATTGGTTCACAAGACTTTTCATGCCATAGAATCATAAAATCATTTTGATTGGAAAAGGCCTTTAAGATCAAGTCCAACCATTTCCTCTTGTCCTATCACCTGTTAATTGAGAGAAGAGACTGAGCTCCACCTCTCTACAACCTCCTTTCAGGTAGTTGTAGAGGGTGATAAGGTCTTCCCTCAACCTTCTTTTTTTTCAGGCTAAACAACTCCAGTTCCTTTGGCTCCTCCTCAAAGACTTGTTCTCTAGGCCCTTCACCATCTTCTCTGTCCTTCTTCGGACACACTCCAGAACCTCAGTGTCCTTCTTGTACCGAGTTGCCCAAAACTGATCACAGTACTTGAGGTGCAGCCTCACCAGTGCTGACTACAGAGGCATAATCACTTCCCTAGTCCTGCTGGACACACTATTTCTGATACAAGCCAGGATGCTGTTGGCCTTATTTGCCACCTGGCCACACTGCTGGCTCACATTCAGGCAGCTGTTGATCAACACCCCCAGGTCCTTTTCTGCCAGGCAGCTTTCCAGCCAGTTGCCCCCAAGCCTGTAGTGACCCAAGTGGAGGAGATGGCACTTGGCCTTGTTGAACCTCATACCATTGGCCTTGGCCCATTGATACAAGCTGTCCAGATCCCTCTGAAGATGCTTCCTATCCCTCAAGCTTATCTATGCTCCCTCCCAGCTTTGTGTCACCTGCACACTCACTGAAGGTGCACTAGATGCCCTCATCCAGATCATTGCTAAAGGAGTTAAACAGAACAGACCCCAATACCGAGGCCTGAGGAACACCACTTGTGATTGTCCTCCAACTAGATTTAACTCCATTCACCACCACTCTTTGGACCTGGCCAACTCGCCAGTTTTTACCCAGAGAAGAGTAAATGGATCCAAACCATGAGCAGCCATCCTGCTCAATGATTACTGACATTGTGGGGCATCAGGGACTGCTCTAGATAAAAGGTTGTTGAATTCATTAGCCCACCTGGGTTAAGTCATTCTGATCAATTCTCACTGCAATCTTCTTCCTGCCAGGTGGTCTCTCTCTGTTAGCAGGACATAGGTACAAACTGCATTATGTCTGCATTTGGAAAGATGGTTCCATCCACCACATATTAGAATATCTTGGGTAATCCCACTGCAACAGGAACATCTAGATGGGCAAAGGCAAACCTCAGAATTTAGCAGTGATTTAAAAGCTGTCATGATTTTATTTATTATAGTAAGGATGAAGAACACCAGAAGCAGCTGTCCAGCTGAGTAGACTTTTCAAAGCACAGCAGTGATTTAGCAGCTTATTTCCTGCAGACTTCCAGTCAACCTTGAACTCCCAACTCCTTAAGTCACTTCAGAAAATGAGATGGATGTGCTGAGGTAGTCAGGAGAAAGTACTGATCCACTAACAAACACTTTTGATGATGTCTGAGAGCACAGCAATCCCAGTCAAGGGGCCTTTCCTGAAAAATCAGTGGGTGCTTAAGTGCTTTGCTGGATTGTCGCCCAAGTGCTTCCCAATATATTCTGTAACTAGATACCAGTGGCAGCAATTTACAGTTAATACTTCCTTCATTCCAAGAAACTCTAACCAGCAATTGACACCCTGAGCCAAATAGTGACATCAGCAAATCACACACAAGGATGCTCTACCATCAATGCACAATCATGCCCACTGTCATCTCACAACACCTTTGGAGCTTTGCTTTTGGCAGGACGCTGACAACAGCCTGAGCAGGTTGCAATGGAATAGTCAGTCACCTGTGCCTCTATGCAAGGTTGAGAAAGTCAGTGTCAGGAGGACACGTGAAGTTCACTGTGGTGCAGCCCTCAGCTTTGGCCTTGGAGCATGGCAGCAGAGGAGATGTCGTTCCAGAGAAGTCTCAGCAAAAGTAAGGCTCTAACAAACCTACTGACTTTCATAAGGCATAGGGCACCCTCTCAGAAAATGGCTGGAGCAGCAGCCTGGAAATAGATTTCTTGCTCGGTGCTTCTCCTCTATGAGGTAGTGATGGTGGAGCTTAATGTGAGACTGGTCACTTATTCATTTTGAGAAGCAAAGTAACCAGAAGGTAAGGACATCAAACTATACAAAATTTTGTCCTAGCAAAGCGTGCACTTACATGCTTCAGCCTGCCCACTAAAGGGACTTTGGTATGAAATTAAGAAGTCTCCATTTCTGGCAGCCCTCCTACTGTGCAGTAAGGTGCCTGGATGTTTAAGGCAGCCCTCCCCAGGGTCCAGAGGCTTGGCTGCTCTGCTCGGGGAGCCCACAGCACCAGCACTTCACTGCTCTGCCAGGAGCTGGGCACCACCATGGTCCCCAATCCTCTGCACTAGGTCTGATCACATTATGAACTGTGGCAAGTGGATGAGGGAGGAAAATTACAGTAATTGATAGCTGAATCTTGGCCTCATTAACATCTGTGTAACACTACTGAGTTCAGGAAGAACTCAGAGCACACATTTGACCTCTGTGGTAGCTAACAACAGTCTAAGCCGGCCAAGTATAACTCACATTTAATATTACTGTGATTCTAAATTAGTATTATGAACTGTCATCAGGTCTCGCAGTGTCCAGCCAGCACAAGACTCAGGTCTGGATGAGGAGCAGTGCCCCTCTCCAGGGCAGACAGGTACACTGTAGGAAACACTGCTGGATGCATTTAGAGGACTAGTAAGTCCAAGCAAAGACTGCTGAAGCCATGGCTAATCATTTCCAAGGACTAGCTGAGGATGCATCAAATCTGGTATGTCAAATAGCCCTCCAGGCACCTTTGTACAACATGCCAAGCATCAAACTCAAGAGGCATCCTGCTATTGTCTTGGGAAGTGTCGTAGAGTGTTCTTGCTCTGTGTTAGCTTCTGCATGGCTTGGCCAGCACCCCAGAGGTATTTCCTTTGTATGTGATGGGGAGCTCAATGTCAGATCATCTCTCTCTACTCTGGAGATGATTTTCTCTCATTCTTTCCCTTGCATTGAAATGGTTCCTTCAATGCACACTTCCCAGCCAGCCCCCTGAGCCTAACTGTGAGCACTGTCTATGCAGGCGTAAGAGAACAGGAAAGGCTCTTCAGCTGGCAGACCAGAACCCTGGGAAAAAAACTCTTGTAGTAACACAAAAAAGGTCATAGGTTAGAAACTAGGACAATGAGAAAACAAAAGCTTCTCAGCTGCACATAAGCCTGCTCATGGCAGCCCCGTGAGCTTGTAGGCAATAAAGGGAAGGAAATTTTTCTTTGTCTGAACCTTCACTCCTTGATAGCTGTATTTACTCTGGTTGTATCTGATCCAACAGAAACACGTGAAGCCCTCTATTTATCAGAGTGGGTCTTACATTCCATTTGAGTGGCACTATTTTTTGTGAAGGGCTGACACTACAGCCATGCAGGTAGTTCAGTGCATTACCAATGAAGGAAAAACCTTTTCTATCCTCTCCCATGTTCTCTCCTCTCTGCACAGCTGCTCAACTGCAAAAATGAGTTTTGCTTGCAGACCTTAAAATTCTGAGTTTGGAAATGGATTAGGCAATGCATTTAGAGATTTCTGAAAGCTTTACCCTTCAGGAAGAAATGCAAACAAAATTAAAGCTGCTTCATGAATCTTTAAAGTATTTAATACAAGATATGTTTTTCCAATGAACCACTGGGATGGAGATAACTGTGGGTTTCTCTCCTTCACAAACGTGATGAAGCTGCTGGGCATGAAGGAACCTCCTCTGTAATTCTAGCACAACCCCCCCCAACATGCTCCATCACTTGAAAGCCACAGAGTGATCTGTAGTCACGTTTTATAGCCACAGCAGGGGAAAGGGCTGGAAGAAGCATTTCAGTGGAAACATAACCAACAGAAGGACAAAGATACATATTTAAAAAATTACTGAATCTTTGCTTGTAATGCAAACAAATATCACTTTGAATGACCAGCTCAAGGTGTGTTTTGAGCTTAGTTAAACCAAAGGCTGAGAGTAACCTTACATACACAGTTACCTTTTGATAGCTAAATGCTGCTGTGACTTCCATAGGCACTGACGATTTCCAACAGCTAAATCACTAAGTTTAGTGGCTAATTCAAGGTCTGATTTCTTGCTCCAGAAAACCACTGAGGCTTTGCAGTTAGTGCTAGATCTAACAGTAACTTTCAGCTGCAGAAATAAACCAGCACTACAGTCTTGTCCCGCACTAGCACAACAGTGAAAACGTGACAAGCTGCAAGAGTGTCCTTCCCCAGCAGGGGATTCAGCTGCTGACCAGTCCACGGCTAAAGCAATGACAGCCTACAAAACTGATTAGCTTCATGGATCATGAATCTGCCAGGCAGAAAGCTTCAACTCCTTCCTAATTAATTCTCCTTCTCCATAGAAGCTGTTCACTGTTTTAGACCATAACATTCTCTTTCTACTAAGGATGGGTTTTTCTGCCCTATCCAAAAGGAAAACAGACAAAAAAAAAACCACAGTAAATTGAGTTCAAGACCTGCTCTTACTTTCTCCTCCTGTTTTGAAACTCAAGGACAGCATTTGCTAGGAACCATGTGATATTGTAAACTCACAGCTGTGAAGACAGGAGTGGTGGAACGGGACACTCGTGCTCTCGGTCCTGGGAGAGGCAGCCCACTGGATTTACACATCAGGTAAAAAGAGAAGCCACAGGTCCTTTCAGAAAAAGCCTAGGATGAATGGTGACACAGAAGGTGTTTCTTCAAAGTCTGTGTTGCTTTAGGAAACAGCCTCTGCTTTGATTTATCACACAGAAGAAATAACACCTCCTTTTTCCTGCATTGATTTGAGAAAGTACAGATTGAAGACAGTGCAATTCCTGTTGGTGCTGTTCGTAGCCTAGGAAGCTCCCAAAACTCAGCAACACTAATGAACAAAGGATTTGGTGGGTGAATTTTCACCCCTGAGTGACAACTAAAGAAACTGGGATAGCTTTCCCTCTACCTCTGCAAGTACTGTAACACTCCTGTCAGTATCTGGACACAGAGCATTAACACTGACTTCTGTATCCATCCATTCTTTGGGTCCTCAGCAAAGACAGTATTTGCCAAAGCAACAAAAGCTAATTTTGAGTTCTACTGCCTGATTCTTCTTGTAAGAACAAACTGAATGACAATTTTGCAAGAACTAAATGTAATGCCAAAGAAACTCCTCCCTTTCTATTGCTTGAGAGATCATCTTCATCGCATGCGTTACATAAAGCGTTCTTCCCTGAATAACTTCTACCTGACTTCAGTTGCTCCCTTGGCCACACTCCATGCAGCATGTCCTCAGCAGTTATTCCTGAAGAAGAAATTCATTAAAATAAAGACATCTCCTCAACTGTTCCTGAGTACAAACTGTGTCTGTTCCTCCTTCTGCAGTGTTTCAGTGCTTCATATTAAAGGGGAGTCAAGGGAAGTCAACTAAAATAATCTATTCTCTAGCTTTTCTGGCACTTAGTGATGTTGATGGTTATTTGCAGGATTATAATAAACTGAGATCATAAATGTGCTCCATACTGTGGGAATTTCCAGCAGCTTTTTTCATACGCTTCCTTGACACATTTTTCCTTATTTTGCATCCAAAAGTATAAGAAAGAAATTGCCTACATTCATCAGAAAGAAGTCAGGCCAGATCCGTGTTTCTGTGCTCATCTCGAGCATCAAGGAAAAGTGTCATTTAATGTCAACCAGAAACAAATGATTGCAACATGCCAAAAGTTTACCAGCATACGTCTGTTCCTGGGAATCTCCCACATTCCCAGGATGGACCATTGGACTTCATGCCTGTAGGATTTGCAGAATGAAGAAGAGCAGCAGACTTTTTTAAAGTAAATGCCTTTTATACCTTAGAACTCTCTCTTCTCTGTCCTATTTCCTACAGAAAAGGCCAAGTTTACAGGTATTTTGTCCTGCAGTACTTCCACAAAGGAGAGAGCCCTTCCAAGCTGGGACACAGGCAGTTCCCTGGATAGGTTAAAGCTTCTTATGGAGTTGCAATAATACACAAGGGACAAGTGTTTCCTGAGAATTAGACATTAACTTTTGCAATTTTCCCTTCCTTTTTAAATTCCAAGCTGGTACAACTGGGACTAATTTCTCTGCACAACAAAAAAATAAACCCAAAACCCAATCAAATTAAAACCAAGCACAACAACAACCAACCAACCAACAGCTCCAAAACATCAAACCAACCACACATATTTTTTTTAAACATGCTTGCTGCTCTATTTGGCTTAATTCCTCTCTTCTTTATGACAAATTATTTTATGTGCGGTAGAAAGCCTTGAGTACTGTCAGTCTATGATTGATAGCACAATATATATGTATAATTAAAATATGCAGCATCAAGATGGTCCCACTTGTAAAGAATATCAAGCTTACATTTAAGATTATCTGACTCCTCAAAAGTAGCTGCCACACATAAAATGAGAGGCCTCCTATTTCAGTGAGCTATTTCTGGCTTTCCTCAGGCAAACAATACCAGCAGCATGCCATCATGTCTAATACTCATATTGATTTATACATAAAAAAATGCTAAAACTAGTTCAAATCACTTTTAAAACAAGCCCCTTTATTACCATGAAAAATGGCTAAAAGCTCCTGCTCAGATCCTTCTGCAGTAAAAAGTATTTGCCTTTTTTTGGTAACTTGAGTCACTAATATGTTTTGAAATACCATCTGTAAGAAATTTCCATTCTATCCCCTAGTGTGCCCATTCAGATCTGCCTGTGGCTGTATGCATGCTGCATCATAAAGCATTAGGCTGATTGGAAATTAATGGAGAAGCTGAAATCTGCTTTCAAATGCTTTTCAAAAATCCCCAAAGAACATGTATCCCTCATGCAACTTTATTTTTAATGACGCTGCACTTAAATTTAAGGAAGAGCCCAAATAAATTCCACATGACATGTATTCTGCCTAACTGTAGGTGATTAAACACTAATGGCTTATTTAGATTTGTCATGTAATTATGAAGATTTCTGGAAGATCTGGTCCCTGTTCCAATTGGATTTTTCACTGGTATTCTTTAAAGTAAAAACTAAGCAAGAGTTAGTTTTCTTAAAAATAATAAACATAAAGGTGGTCTTGCAAAATTCTTGAGATGGGAGAGATCTTTGGAGTTAAGTGACATTTAAGACCAATGAAATGATACCAAATCAAGGAAAAACTAAAGGCATTTTGCCAATTCACAATAACAGTGCTTTGATTCAAACTTCTTACCAGCAAAATATATTCAGAAAACACTAGCTTTTGTGCAATATTTTGAAACTTAATTCTGGGAATTATGCCATCTATGGAGGAGAGAGAATATACTCTCATCTCAGTGCTTTGCCAAAACTAAGACCTCACATTTCAAATAGGGAAGGTTCCCAAAGAGCCATTCAAGAAGCCAGAAAATGTTTTCTAGGGTGCATTCACAAAATTGTCTGCTACCCTCTGCACCATTTCTTGCACCAAGGGTCTTTACTCTGCAGCTAGCAATAGGAAGGCAGCTATTTAGCTGCATTTCCAACAGCAATTTCTACCAGATTTTCCATTAAGAAATACTCTTCCACTCCAGGTGATGCATCAAGATCCCAAGAAAAGATCTTTATGGCAAAGGAAGAATTAATCTCAGCATGTCTGCAGGGAGCAAGAAGGTAACAGCCCAGATAGCCAGAAGTGGACTACGTATCTTAAGATACCATTTCCTCTGAAATGTCTCTCCCATGGCACTCTCTCATGTCCACACCAGACATGAGGGCAAAATAGTGGAGTGGATGAAATCAAAGGAATAATTTTCAATAAATAATGTGTAAGTAAAGTCATTTTTCATTTGCACAGAACAGTTTGCTGTACCCTTGAAGCTATTTGTAATTCAGATAATAATATGTAAAAACAAAGTTATCCTCTACTATCAAAAATTTTCCTGCAAGTATTTAATATTAAAAAAATCAAGGTACTTGTGTTGAATTTTGACTATCTCAATCCGCTGGTGCTCTTGGTGCTGGACAGAGGCTGAGGATCATGGTGTTATCTAGAAATGTGGGGCAATAAAAAAGTTTTCAAGGTAACTGCTGCAGAGCTCTTCATGGATTTCATTACAGGTTCGCTGTCACGTTGCAGGGTGGTGGTGAGGAGGAGGACAGAGGAATGCAATCTCTGCCCACTGTTACTTCAGCTAACAACGTTTTTTATGGTCTTGGGAGGACAGAACAATGTTTGGCAAACAATCCTTTCTTTAACAGGCTTCATAGTATTTCACAAGAGACCAGCTTTAATCTCTGGTCAAATCCAGTTCTGCAGCAGCGTATTTCTTTCTACCCATGCACAAATACAGGATGGTTGGAGGAGTAAACAACCAAATGGGAGGTCAGTCATAAACTGAGTAAACCCATTCTTTCACTGACTGCCTGCCAAAACTGTACTAAAGAAGCTCTCCATTTTGCCTTGTCCCAGCAGTTGCAAGGCTGGTAGTAGCCCAGAAAGGTCCCAGTTCCCTGGTGATCACAGCACTTGGTGTGCCAAGGTGATGCACAAGCTGATTTGATTAACCAGCAAACACCTTGAAATGTTTAAACAGTAGTCACAGGGCTTTTTCTCTTGCTTTAAATGATCAATTTCTATCAGAGTGAAAACAGACGAAGTTTATGGTATGTGGGAAGAATTATGGTTCAAACAGAGCAGTGTTCCAAGAACAAATGCATAAAGAACATTGATTTAGCACTGAAAATGGGAGTATTAAATCCATGATGTTTAGATGCTTTATATGGGATTGAGTGGAGAGCCTGATGGTGGTAGCAGCATGTCTATAAAAAGGCACATCTTGGAGTCAAGCAGAGAGGACAAATGAAGGTCCATGCACCCTGAGTATTTCCCTTGGTAGGCGAGTAGGAAACTGTCTGACAAACCAAACCTCTATAACAACAGGTGATGGAGCTCATCCAAAAATCTCAACAAACTTCAGATCAGGACCATGCAGGCTAAATAATTTCATGAAAACAGCTTAGTGAAAGCCTAAGAGCAGTCAGATCCTGAAGTGCAGATTGGACTTCACTCCTCTTCACATCTTTCCCAGTGATACCTGCAGGATCGTTCTTTGTGTTTGTAACTACCTCATGAAATGTCCTTTTCAAATAAAGGAGTTAAGCACATCTTATCTTCAGTGGGGTACTCATACACTTAAAACTAGGAACATATTTAAGTGCTTCATTGGGCTGGAGCCTAATTGCACTTTTATAGCTTTTGTTTAAATTAAAGGCTAGCTAGAGGTGAACAGCACAGCATTCAACAATTTAATGCATTTAGAAGTTAAATGTTAACAACATCTTTTTTACCTTGTAATTATTTTGTGCGATTCAGAAAACTCTTGTATTTTAATTTAGTTTTGGTTACATTTATAAGTAATTTAAAAACAAAATCCAGCCATATTTACTGTCTAGCACAAAGTTAATATCTAGGGCACACACTTCACAGGAGCAAAACACTTCAATGTATGGGGATTTTTTTATAACTGTAAGCTCTCATCCTAGTTCAGAAAAACAGGTCAGCATATGCTTACTCCTCACTCAGGTTGACAGAAATTAGGCACACATCCCAGACCAGGCAATGTACTTCAGGACGACTGTGAATTTGAGCAGGCCAAGGACACATGCAGTCTTCTCCTGCATCTGAGAAGCTATGGCCTCTGTAGCATGTCAACATCCATGCCCTGCTCTTGCCCAAATCTGCCTGCTGAGAACCTATTTCCTTTTTCACTCTGCATTCTCTGGTGTTTCTTCCTCCTTGCCCATGGACCACAGATATTTTGAAGTCACATCCTCAGTGTTTGTAGATTTACCATCAGAAAGAAACCTAGAAGTGAGCGCTCTTGCACTGGGGGAACAGATTATTCCCATGAACCAGCTGCCCATCAGACTGAGGCTATGTTCACAACCATGCCCTTCTTCAGCATCTACAGACAGGCATATTCAACCTGTTCTATCCAGACTACTTGCTCAAACCTGTACTTAGAGAAACATTCACCCTTCAGCTTCCAGAGATTCCCAGATCCATCAGACGAGTGCTCCACTATGAGCAAAGAGAACACAAATTCCCTCTCTCTTGGGTACACTTGGCTTAGTAACAGCAAGGCAATAAGCCAATGAACTAGCTGTAGGTCATGCATTTGTTTTCAGGCAGTGTAGAAACCACAGGGGCAAAGCTTCAATGTCATTTTTATCTGGAGTTTAATGTAAACTGCACCATGACCCCTGGGAGGACTCTGTCCTAATGAAACTTCCACAGAGGGGATGAAAACTTACTTCAGTTGCTGAATGAGACAACTGTTCACTTTGTGGATGGAAATAACTAAAATTAATGCCTTTCCTCTGGAATTTTAGGGGTACACTCTAACTTAGCAACAGCACCCAGGGGTATTTTAGTGCACTGTTTTAATTATTATTGCTGCTCTCAATATTGTACCATTAGTCAAGCCTGAACTCCTGTCTCTGCCAGAGAGGTGTGTTTCATGCTACCCCAGAGGCTAGCCTGGTGCTAGGTCATTCTGCAGACAAAATACATAAATGCAGACTAACAAAATTCTGGGAGTGTGGAATAAATAATATACTCATCCCTTGGAGCAAAGGTAAAAAAACTAATTAAGGAACTATTTGACAACCTGAAGGCATCTCACACAGGTAAAATGCAACTCCAGAGGGCTTCGTTTCTGGAAGCTGAGAAACAAGGAGCTTTGTGCATAAGAAATCCACAGAAGTGAAATCTCCTGTAACTTAAAGCTGCCTAACACCTCACCGATAAATCCTGCCACAACACCACCACAAATTGTAGGTGTGTTTCTCAGACTAAAGGGATTTGGATTTTGCCTGCTGTCTGCATGACAATTGTCCTCATTTTCTCTGTTCAATTCAGTCATACAAAGGGATGTGTATTTGTGCTTGGCAGCCAGCTCTGCTGTTCTCCTTCATTGAATGGCTTCTTGTTATCGCTTAAGTGATCCCTCTGCAATATATCAGCTAGATCATAATTCTCTACAGAAAACAGAGAATAATGTTGCCTCCTCTTCCGTCACTACTCTTAACCTTCTGCTGAACAAGGGCCTTCCAGCTTTCTTGCTGGGGAGGGGAAATAAGAAACACTGGTTTACAGTATTTTCCAACCATTATTTACATGTATACGTTCATCTACACACCAGAGGTGGACACAATAATGTACACAGGATTCTTCACTAAGAAATTGCAGCCCATACCAACTTACTTTGCAAAGAGTAATTATACCTCAAATATTCACTAATTAGAGACCTAGGCTAGTCATATAAAGACACAGGATTTACTTACACACTGAATGAAAAAAAGCTACTAGAAACACAGAGCATGCCGTGCATTTCCCTATCAGCCCTGCCTTTACAAAACTTCAGCTAGCTAAAAGTTCCCAGTTGAGCTTCTCAGTGCTCACAAGACTATTTGTCTCTGCACAGAATCATCAAAACCCAGAGATCATGAATCTGATTTTACACATTTTACACCCTGGAATCCTTGTACGCAAAGAGTGAGTTCTGAGGCTTGTGACACAAACTGTATGCTGCCTGCTTCACAAGGATTATTTAAATGTGTCTGGACAGCCAAGAAACAGAGACAACAATGATCAGCCTGGTTCTGGTTTTACAAAGGAGACATCAAGGCAAAGGCCTGGAGCTCCTGCTCCTCCCTCAGGGCTTGCACCATATTTCAAGAGAAATCCCTAGGTGAGAACATCCAGCTGCAGCAGGATTTTCTTGTGACCAGAAGGATGTAGCCCAAAATTGCAGTATGATTTCTTATTAAGACAGCCAGCTGGTTTGGTAGAAATTCAGCAAAAAGCATGCAAAAACTGCATGGGAAGCAACTGTGCCTGGACCTCCTTTGGAGCTGCTTCTGGCAAGCTGACCAGGTTTGACTATGGTTTGTTTCTGAGACCACAGCAGAAGGTTTAGAAGCCTTACAACAGAAGCCAAGAAATTTTCAGAAACCTGGAGGAACATCATAAAACTATCAAATACCTTAACTGTCAGGTGCTGTTTCAGAGAAACAAAACCTTGGAAAGCATCTAGATAAAGCTAACCAAGACAACGAACTTCAATTTTCTAACCTGCAGCTGTCAAGTACTTCTGGCTCCAGCTAGTTTTAAGAGTCTCTCACTTTTATTAGCACTAAATTCACTCAAAACAGGAGACACAGGGAAAACAAGCAAGAACTGACACTATTAAAATGAAACGCTGCATCAGCTTGGAGTTCACAATTCAGTTTTATTTCAGACAGAAGAATAAACTGTCTGACATTTTGGCCTGTTCATGTTTTTATCGCAAAGACACAAACAACATCAACAACAACTAAAAAACCTTGATGTTATTTGACCTGAAACCTTGACTTCTTTATACTATGAAGCCTATCCAACTAACATAGGAACCAAAAATAGCAATTTTTTTTTTATGTTACACCAGGCAGGCATTTGAAGATAATACATATCTCACACGGTCAGCAGAACTAAATTTGCATGCATATTATAAGAAAGAAAAGGAGAATATTACCTCAAGCCATTAGAAAAATACTTTCCAAGCTGTAAAAAGAATATCAGGTGTAGTATAACAAACACACACGTAAGGAAACACAAAAGAGAAATAAACACCACCCGGAATTGGTGCTCTGACTCCTTTTTATCCTGTAACGTGGTATCATGGAGTGTAACATAACATGACAGCTCAGAAATTCACAGGAATACACTTGTCTCCCTGGAATTGATAGTAGGCAAAGACCAGCCATGGGCCCAGGGGAGGGAAATGAAAGAAACTTTAAAATGCCAACACAGCTGCAAACAGCTGCAAGTCATGGCTGGGTCTCAGTAGACCTTCTGCATTACAGATATGCATTTGAAAGAATAGCATACACAATTAGAAGACAGCACCCCACAACTTCTCTGCTTAAGGAGGAAATAATCCTGCTATGAAAACATTGTGGCTCTCTGTTTTCAGGTTAGAAAAATTACTATGGTCTCTAAAGCATTCTTTAAAAAAAAAAAAAAAGAAAGCAACAGTTGTGTTTAAGGCACCTGTAAACATACAGGTCACACAAGACACATTCGATCTTATACTGTGTAAGAAAAACTAAGGGATGCAAACCACCTTTGATCAATCTTTTCTTCTCCTCCCAGCTGGGAAGAGTGCTGCCTCCACAGCTGCTGAGTGGGGACCTTACCCAAGTCACCTATGCTGGCAGGTCTTTCTTCAACAGGCGTTGCTAGTACAGAAATTCCCTCTTCCTTTTATATGCCTCAGAGCATTTAATATTTTGGGTTGGATTCCTCTGAAATCCTGTTTAAGCTGACTGTCCTAGGTTCCTGAGGGAAAGACCTCCAGAGGACATTACACACTCTACATCTTAAGCAATGCTACCATGTCATTGCCTTCTCCATTGACAATAAAGGCAGCCAAGTTGATCACCTTGAATCACATGTCTAATTTTTAGTCAATGTTATGCAACCCACCTTGGGTAAACTATTCATGTATTCAAGAGTACATTCTGGTGCAGACAAATTGCAAGGAATAGCTTCCAGGCTTACTGCATTTAAACAGAACATTGCAATCAGTTATTTTTCATGCTCCCTAGTTAATCAAATTCAGCCTCCACTAAATCTACATTTATTAGTGCTGACAGTCATGCAGAATTTGTCTTCAAAAATTAATATACACAAAGACACTGCAAAAATATTACAAGAGGAAAATTACTGCAATTGAAGGTAAGACGGGTTTTTGGGAAAGTTTGTTCATTCTTAGGGTTATTTTTAATTTAGACTCACTGGTCCTCCTTCTGTTATTTCATGGCCCAGTGTTAATAATTAAGATCTATATTACATTCTTTTTGGTATAATTAAAGTCACTAGCTAACTGGAAAGCCTAGCTAGCACTAAACAAAAGGGAATCAATAACATTTCTAATGGGAAGAGGCAGAGAAAACTTCTATCAAATATCAGAAATAAGTGTGAGATATTGCCACAGGACAAGCACTGCTCCTTTGGAGACAGCAAAGAGTCCAGCTCATGTGAAGTCTTTGCTTAAGAGCCACGTCCTGCAAAATACTTTGATGCTGTCTCCCCAAACCATTTGAGGTCGTCAGCCTCCGTGCACAACAAAGCAGGAGGCAGAGTATTGCCATAGTGCAACCTGGGCACTTTCATGGTCCTGCCTCCTGGTCATGTCCTACTGCTGTTGATCAGGCAAAAGCAACCTGAGAGTCTTCCTGATGATGGCCTGAAAAAGTGGCTGGAAAATTTCTCAGTAACTTTTTATTATTACTGGGAAACATAGTGACAATGTTCACGTGTTCCTCGACCTTCTCACTGGAGCAATTCAATACTGTATAGCTAATAAAATGTTCAAAGACCTAATGGTCTTTTTTTGGAGAAAAAGGTTTGAAACCACATTCCAATTACTATATCATTATTTATGCAAAGTAAGCAGAGCTTCAGCAGAAGGTGGGAGAAGACCTACAGTACCTTCATAAACAGGGTCAAACCATGACTACAATTCTCAGTGACAACCAGAGAGGCACAGTACAACTAAAGAACACTGGGTGTAAAGCCAGGGGTGAGCTGGTGGTACCTCTGATTCCCAGAGAGTTCCCTTTCCCAGCCAAAGGAGCAGGTGACTTTTTCCTCTCCTTTGAGGGCTTTACACAGTTCCAGTCTGAGCCCTTCACAGCCAAATAGGGAACGCTTCCCAAAAGGCAGTGACAAGCCTTTGGCATGCACAGGGATACACAAATAAGCACAACTGGCCCAGAGGCAGCAGTATGAGCAAATTTAAGCTGTCAAGTGATACCCCAAATGAACCGAGTCAGAATTACAACACTAAACACTGTGCAGTAGCTGGTCAGAGCCCAGATCTCTGCAGAGAAGGCAGCACAGGGATTTTGTCAGTCCACACCAGCTCCTTCTGCTCTTGGGCAGGAGGGAAAGTCAGCCCCAAGTCGCATGAGTCTCCGTGGAGCTGCACCACCAGCTGTGCCAGGGGAGCCCGTGTGTGCAGCAGTGCCCGGGCTGTTCCAAGGGCAGTCGCAGCCCGAGGGAACGTCCAGCCTCTAACCTGGCAAAGCTGCTGGGGATCTATATAAAGTCCCAGAGCACGTGTACACACACGCCTCCTTTGCACCATTCAAAATCCACATCTGGACATTGATTTGGGATCTAATTAAAACACTTCAGTTAGTTTCATCTCTTACTCAATTTTCCTGCAATAAACAATCCCAATCTGTTGCCCGGCGGTAATTCTGTCTGCTCCATTTTCTGTCTTCTTCCCTTCTCTCTGCTTCAGCTTATGTCACATGTGCAGTCAGACTGGCCAAAATGGTTTTCGTAGAATTTTAGCATGAGTGTGGTTTTTTTAGATTTACTGAGATTGGGTGCAAAACCAAAAATTAAAAAAAAAAGTTTCCTATTAAAAAAATAAGCCTCACTGAAATAAAAATATGGTGCCTGTCCAGTGATTGTGAAACCCTATCAGCTGAAAGAAGGAAGTACTTAATTTTAACAAATGGTTTACTTTACTGTGACCTGACATTAATCTGAAAGTATTAGTAGAAGCCAGTGAGGGAAAGTTCATTATTTTAAAACTAAATTTTTCATGGGAAACTAAATGTTTCATTGGTCTAAACATTTTCTTTAAACAACCATTTCATAGATGTTCAGCCTGACAAAAAAATTTTTTTTTTTTTAAGTTGTCATGTTCTGCTTATCAGAAATTCTGATTCCTGAAAAGCTTTGGATCTGTTCCAGTTCAAATATTCATTGCAAAGGGGCCTATTACACTATACTCTGATTAACCTGGGAAGAATCCTAAGGGTCTGTTTTAATTTGGAGATTCTTGTGTCATTTTTCTAAGCAGTGCAAAGAATACCTAGTGTCCCCAGAGGAACTGAAAAGTGGGTCATGAGGCAGAGCAAGCTGCAGAGGTGGAGAAAATCAAATAATGCCAGGTCTAGCCCTCTCCAATCCACTGATCCAAAAGCTGATACTCTTTGAAAGCCATCTGCCTTCCTGCCATGCTCCTGCAGGGCCATCCAACACAGCCAGGCAGAGGAGCTGCCCGCTCTGACAGCCTGGGGCAGGGGCCATCCTACCAGACCACTGATCCTGCTCTCATGACAGAGAACTCACAAACAGATAGATGATGTGGTGCGGAAGAGCTGCTGACTGATGGCTCAAATCTAACAGCGAGTCCACAGAGCTCTACTGCCAAAAGAAAGGGTCAAAATTAAAGGTGAGCTCCCTGCGTCCTCAAAAGGCTTGAGCATGATCACCAGCCACTGAAGGACGAGCTCTTACAGAAAGTCTGTTTTCTAGCTCCTGGCCTCATACTAGCTACTGTTATTAAACCCTTGAATGAACAAATCAGAGGTCTGTTTACCAAGTCTGCCCCCTTGATAGCACTGTTTGATCAATTCCAGAATCCTTTTTGATAGGTAATTAAAAAAGCTTTTCCTTAGGTATAGAGCAGAGTGAACCATTAATTACACTTCAGAGCCCTAGAGATGCAATTCCTTTGCTATTGTGAAACGTCTGCAGCAAGCAATGAAAACGCTCGCCTCTATAAAAGAGCTGAATAAATGAAAGTCATTTCCTCAAGACCTAGATTCCTCTGCTTTTTATGGCTAAAGACCTGAGATGCCTCAGCGTTAATAAGTTTGTTCTTTAGGGCTGAGTTTTCTCTATACAAACATCTATGACCGTAACACAAAGAAATATCTTCTTCAGTGGATAGAGCCAGCAGACTGAACCCATACATTAGTGCTGTTGTTATCTCTGAACTGCCACAATGCACCCAGCATCAAGTTGCACAAAAAAGATCAGTTAAATTAAAGATCCTCACCAAGCAGCGACAAATTCTTGTAAAAGCCAATTTAGCCATTATGGAAGCTCCAGGATCACATTAACTTTTCTCAAAAGTCTGCATAATGCATCACAGCAAGTGGTTTTGACAAGTGCATGTGTGCATACGTGTGGACGTGTCCTGCATGTAAAGAGATCCCAGACATTATTTAAGTTGCAAAGTCAAGTGACAGAAAGTTAGAAAATGCCAGATTTACAGGTGCTTAACCTGATTAATTCAGTTCTTTGTGATCCAGCCTGCACACCAGAAGGAACAGGGGAATTTATGTTATCCTGAGAGATGATGCTTGTTTGAAAGCATCTGGTTAGTTGACGCTTCCCAATTTTCCAGGATGCCACACTGTAAAACAAATAGCTTTTGTAAGTTTGGGGGCCTTTCTCCCTGCCTTGGAATGAAATTCCCTAAGGTTTTCACTTTTTCTGCAGTCTTTGACAAAGTCAATATCTACTGTCATATGGGGCTCTAGCACCTCTGTCTTCATGCATGACTGGGAAGGATTGAGTGAGTCTGATCGTTACATTTTGTGCTCCAGCTGGCAGCAGAGAAGGCTGCTATTCCCCAACAGGGCAGATGAATGGCTGCTTCCATTCCTGAAGGCTGCTGTAGCAATACAGCATGTCCCAGCTACACACAGTCTCTTTCTCTGCTCTCAGTACCCCTACCAAATTAAGCCACTTGGGGACAAATGACTATGCACAGGGGGTTAGGTAGCTGACTCTGGGTACCTCTGAAAGTGGAGGACCTATATCAAGATCTCAGCTATGCTGCTCCAGAGCTATTTTTGACTATTCAGTCAGTGGCTCCTCGACACTAGGGTAAGAAAGTCATGCACACAGCCTAGCAGACTTCACAACACTCCCACGTGTAGGATTCAAGACTATTCCACATCTACACACATTGATGGACAAAACTGATACAAACTAATGTGCTTATGCTTTCCTGTGCATATACATCAGTGTCATGGGCTAACACTGGCTTTATCTCCACTAAGTACTCCAGTTTATGTGACCACAACACTCATTATGAATATGGAAAAACAAACAAATTAATCCAATAATATCTCACTATTAAAAAATGCTTTTTCCAGAGAAACACAGAACAAGCTCTAGCTGAGCCATGTGCTTCCAAAGGAAAAATAACCTGTTCCTTACAAGAGAAGTTTCTCTTTCTTGCATTGCACAGAGGAAATAGGATATGTCAGTGAGGGCTAGAAAATCCTGCTAATACTTCAGTGCTGGGAAGATAGTCTGGACATTAAACATCCTGAGATCTCTGCAACATATCTTCCACAGTGCTACAGCCCTTGAAAAACTTCAGCACACAGAAGTGGCTGCAGCAGGGGCATGCAGAGAACTGTGCTGCTTTCCTTGCCCATTCTTGTGGCTTGCCCTTAACTTGAGAAATGTTTTTCAAGCTTGATCTGTGCATTTATGGCAGAGGATGAAAATAATTCTACAACAAGCATTAGGAGTTACCTTGTAAGAAAAATAATCCTGCAAAATTCTTTTGGCATTAATGTAGATTTCATAGGTATTAAAAAAAATTTACACTAGAATCTAGATAATTAATAACAGTCAGTACTGGCCAGACCACGATTTCAGAGTTGTTTTCATGTATTTTAACAAACAAGATATTGATCACTTCCCACTGAGTACATGAAGCAAAATCTCAGGTCAGTCCAGTACTAGGGCAATCAGCTGAACATTTATAAATACTCAATCAGCCATAACAAATCCTGAATATTCTGCTTGATGTTGAACTCAAACTCCCACTACTCAGTCCTTGCACCTTCTCAGAGCACTCAGCTGCACTGCACTCAGATGCTTCAAGGCAAAAGTCACCATAAAGACATATAACATTACAGAAAAATCATCAGCACAATTTTAAAATCTGCCCATTTGCTTTAGGTGAAATCCAACAAGAAATGAAAATAGTGTTCAAGGTCATGCTGAATAAACTTACAAACTGTTGGAGAGGCTTTGCATTGTTCCTTAACACAAAATTGCAACTTCTCTATATTACATGTCTCTCGAAACTAAACATAGCTTGAAATATCAATTCACAGTATGTTTCTGAACTGTTTCCCCAGGGTTATCTGCTTTCTTCACAGAGACAGGGCAAGCATTCAAGCTGTGGGAAGTGCAATACCAGAGAAGAAAAAGCTGAGACATATTTATTACACCACGTTAAGATCAAACTATCATTTTGTAATTATTGTGTGAACTGTAATCACAAGCAAGCTATTTACTGTCATTGCTTCCATTTGGCACATGGACACAACATGCACAAAATCTGCTGTTGTCTCCTGTACTGACTTAGAGATTCCTATCTTACAGAAAAGCCTTCTGAATTAAAAGGAATATCTGCACTGGCAACAGAGGTAGGAAAGCAGAACACAGTGGGAGTGTATGCAAAAGCATCTCAAGAGCAGGACTAACCACCCCGACTTGTAGACTTCACTGCAGTTGAAGGACACAGAGGTGACTCCAATTTAGGAGCCTTCATGGTCACGCTGTCTGACTGTACACCTCTTTAGTGTAACATGTTTTTTTTAATTTGCTGTGTAAGGATGAAAATATCTCCTGAAAAGCAATTAAATTGCTGGATGTTTACTGGAGCTATGCTAGTAGATAGAACAAAAGGCTTATCCCACCAGTACAAGATACTGGACAACAACCAGGGGGAAGTTCAGAGATAAAATAAATTACTAGATAATATTTCTGATCCAATTCCTTTTAGAAGACTAAGCTTGGAATATTGGAAGTCCCACATTTGTGTAGTGAAATCGTGTTTACTTTAATAAATTGTGTCTATGCAATGCAGACTCGAGCATAAATTCTCCTGGTTGATATATTTAATGCCTACTGGTGTGTGCAAATATGTAGATCTCAGCATTTTAAATGGAAGCTAGAATGGGGAGAAAGTATGGTTTAACACCTCGGGAATGCAAATCCAGATAAGTTTTTTTTCATTCATAGACTGGCCATGGACTTAGTACATGGCCTTGGACATTAGTTCTGCCTTGCTTCTTTTAAAAATGAAAAGTCCTCCCTTTCTGCAAATGAAAAGTTCTGGGAATGATATGAATGTAAATCACAAGCAGACTGCAAAGGGTTCAGAGAGGAGAGCTACTATCAAGAGATGGAGAGATTAGACCATTGGACAAGCCATCATACAAAGCTGGACAGATCAAGAGTGGTGTTCCCAAAGCCTATCTCAAAGAACTGGAGATCTAAATCTTGCCAACATATTATTCAAGCAGAGTGCCTAAACCAAACAGAAAGTCAAGCTCAGCTTTGCCTCATGCTGTGATACACAACTATCACCTGTTAGGTCAGCAGCTGCAGTACCACGTGATGGATAAGAAGAGGTTGATAGGGTAGGGAGTGAAAACTGCCTCTCAGCATTAGAGTGAGAACTCCCAGGAGAGACTGTGTACAAGGAGCTGTGCATTTGAAGGGGTTGGAGACAAGAAACGCTCCTCATGAGGACTGCAGAAATTTCTACTAGAAAATGACAACAAAATGGCAGCCAAAGCTCCTTTCATACAAGTGGATAAAACTCTTCACATAATAAGAGCTTCTATCTTCTCCAAACTTTCATTCATTTTTCATAACAAATTCAGTCTGAAGGGTTTTCCTGTTACCCGTAAGTATCTAGAGACAAGTGTTTCAGTTCCGGTCCCTAGACCTAACAAAAACCATCTCAAAAGTATCCAAACACCATAAGGAAGGCAGCTCTCCCAGTAACTCAGACAGTTTATGATCCAGGGTGGCCTTATGAGATTCTCAAAATGAGCATGTCAAAAAACTTATCTGAATGATTCATCAAAGCTTCCAAGTAAAACTGTGGAAGAGTATCATCTGCAGTGCAACATCACTGCTTTGCAAACACTCTCATGCTTCTGACAGCTGCTGAGCTAGATTCATGCTCTGCAACCTTTGCTTCTGTAGTTCCTGGTAGAGTATTCTCATTTATTACCCACCTGACTGCAGCAGAAATAAAAGGCTGGGTCAAACCTCACTGGCTCTCATCTGAAAAACTTAACGGAGATTTTAAGGGTCTTTGGACAACTCAAATATTAACATAACTACAGTCTATGTTTTTCCCTAGAAAAATTCCATGATGGAATTTTATGATACATCAAGAGACATGGGGAGATGAGACCATTGGACAAGTCAATACACTTGCATCAAATGTGATATCAAAGCAGTGGATTTTTTCTCTTTAACACTTCTTTTATCTGGGTTTTCTTTTGTATAGTAAGCATCTGAGAAAAATGCTGAATCAGTGTTTCTGAGATGAGATTAATATGTAACACAGCTAATGAAATTTGTAGTTAAGATGAAGTTTTGTTTTGCTGGATTTCATTTTTCACAGCTTGAACTGCCCAAAATCCTAATTCAATTGCAATTTCTCACAGAGCACAGCTGTTTTGCTTGGGTAAACTTTTCTCGCCACTTAATAAGATACTTTTTTTTATTTAACTTTCAGTTCTGCCTAGGAGCCCCAGTGGGTCTTTTAAAACAGAAGATTATTATTAGAAATTAATTAAGTATTCTTTTCAATTCTGTCTCCTGAGAGTAACCAGGCATTGCTGCTGATCTCCTCTGCATTAAGACATTACTGATTGTCATTCATAGGATGAGAGTGAGGATGTCTCATCTGGAAGATACATAACACCATAAATATGAAATATTTGAAAGACATTTAATACAAAATATAATAAATCAGTACAAATATTTAACATATAATTGCAATCTCAAACCTAGCATAGGCATGTGAAGACTATAACACTGGAATAAAAATAATCACACATTCCAAAGACAAAAAAAAAATCTTAGTGCAATTATAGGACCCTGATGGATTGCATTCAGGCCATGTTTCAGCACACTGTAAACCCTGACTAAATGACTCTAGGAACATCAAATGCAATTAAAGAAAAGGCAGTTGATCTGATGGCTTGGTTTTTTAAGTAACCAGTGTTTCCAAAGTGTTTGTTATGACTGCCCCACCTTCCATTGCACACGACTACAATAAGAAGAGACCTCTGACTGTAGGCTCAGCTGCCACTACTTGGCTTTTTCTAAGTGAATCAAACCAAATAAGCACCAATATCCTGATGTTGGTTTTGATCTGAGGCCTTGATTGTGCATATTAATGCATTACTCACAGAATTAGCTATGCATTTAACATGGAACTTCATGCTTGAGATGATAGTTGGTCTTTTTAATTTCCACTATACTCAGGGGTATATGTATGACTAACTGTTGTCATACTCTAACCAGGAAGGGATGTGAAAAGAAGAATGACCCCACGGGTCAACAGAACAACAATCAATCACTCACTCTTAATAGTAATATGGAATTCAACTTACTTTTTTGGTCTGTAGTCAGGGATGGACCTGTCCAGTGATATCCTGTCACTGAGCTGGGCATTGTAACCATATTCTTCATACTTAGTCTCTGATTCATGGCTATCATCTCTCAGGGTAGCAGCCATTCCCCCCTGGCCCAAGCCTCCTGGACCTTCAACTAATCCCATGGGTTTTGCCAGACCTAAATGAAAAAGGCAAAAAAAAAAACAAACCAAAAAACAAAACAAAAAAAACAACACCAAACAGTTATTCATACAAAGAATAAGCAAGATCTGAACCCCCATGAAACTCAGCTCTGAAACCCTCATTGCTCTGTGGAAATGACCTTCAGCTTTTCAAACCAGAGTCCATATCAACACATCTCATAGTATCAGTTCATAATTAATAATGAGCAAACTATAAGGAATAAATTAGAACATTTCATGATTCTCCTTTTTCCTGTATAACACCCTGGAAACAGGAGTCTTGTTTCTAGACAGTCCAAAATGCCTAATTATCATTAAGGTGATGAAGACAAATTTTCCTCATGAGAACTGGAGGCCAGGCCCTTTCCCAATATAGCCCATTATAGCTCCATTCACTTTATGGGAGATACGTTGAATTTCTGCCACATACAGATGTGGCAGGTTAACTCCCTACTGTCAGTTCTGGAACTGCTGCTGGAGCTGAGGTATCTGCTCTGTGCCTCCAAGACCACCTGCAGCTCTCCAGTGGTTCAGGTTTGGTTCCCGTGCTGGGAGTACAGCTATGCTGCTGATGGGTAGGACATACAGGGGAACCCTAATTTCTCTGAGTTGACAGATGGGTCATTTGGACTCAACTGCACAGCTTGTCCAGCCTGTTCCCACAAACTTCTGCTAAAGCTACCAGGGAACTGACACCACCTCTTACCCAGGAATTACTCCAGGCTTCCTCTGTTCTTCAGCTCTCAGATAAATGATGTATATTATGTAAGATACTCAGCTCTATGCAGATTATAGGATTAAAAAGTGTGAACACACTGGCTACAATGGCTCCACTTGGTTAGTGCTGAGGTATTAGCACTATGAGCAATGCTTTTATATGTTTCAGTCACCGATGTGTTACTGGTGAACTCAAGAATACACGTAAACCAAAAGTAAACTAACAGAAAAAGTGCCCATATGATCACACTGCCAAGAACCTCTGCCACAGCAACAGGCATGGTGCTGAATTCTCATAAATAAGCTCCTCAAATATCCTGTATTTCATGTCAAAGCTTTCCTTTCCAAGAGGCTCGCTATCAACAAGCCATTACAAGCGAAAGAGTTATTTTCAACAGTCTTGGGAATACCACACAGAAACGTGCAAATATCCTCCAAATCATTTAGAACACAGAGGAAAACAAGTAGAGTTTGACCTGCTCAGCATTTTTCAAATGAATTTTTCAAGATGAAAAAGCCATTATATTTCAATTAAACAATTGAAGAAAAAGACAGAAAGAAATTGTCAGCGTTTGCTAGGAACAAACACCCAGGCAGAACAAAGCTGGAACTGGCTTCTCCAGGTCACAGCAAGGTCTGGGACAGAACACATACCTCGTACCGCAACCAGTGCTCCCAAGTCAGGCCAGACCTTGCTTGTATTTTTCTCTTTGATGTCTTCTTTATGTTCCTCATCATCATGCACTGAAATGCTCAACTGTCTCAGAGTGAATCATGAATCTTAGCAGGACAGGGGAGGGCAGAAGAAGAAAAAAAGGATGCCCTACAGAACAACATTGTTGGCATAATCAAGCTTTTGAAAAATTCAGACAGTGCCAAGCATTCAGTCCTAGGGAGTTGTTGAAGGGAAAACAAGAGGTTCCCAGAGCCATGGTCTCATTATAGGTGTGTGCGGGAGGTGAATTCCAGGTCTCACTAGAAAGGAAGATTGAACAGAGGCATGAGCAGAAACCTCACAGGCAACATACCCATGAAGGGAAAGTAGAAAGATGAAGCTTCAAAACAGAATCTTTTTCTAGCGTATTCCATCGCTGGGACACAGAGAGAAAAGACCAAAGCACCAGGCTACTGGGATTGATACCAATGTTTAATCAATAATGATCTTCTTCAAAGCTGTAAGTGAAACAAAATGCTAGGAGAAATGAAAGGTATGCTCAAGGCAAGGGAACGTGGTCTCAGTGGAGTTCTTTCTTCAGTCAGTCACACTGCTGAACTAGGATCGTGGACCACCTTTGATGACATACCCATCAACACTCGATAACATCAGAGCCCTCCCACTGTTTAATGACTGCTCTTCCTCCCTATGTTGCCTTCCACTCCCAAACACATTGTCCTTCAGTAAGATATAGAACTAACCCAGAACACAAGTAAGAAAGTGCTCGTGTCCTGTCTCAAATTGTACAAGGAGAATGCAAGAACTGAGTTCAGCTGGACTAAGTCCAGCCCCAGAAGGATAGCAGAGCTCATCACCTTTCTGCTAAAAAAACAAACCATTGTTTTAGTAAGCTAAAGTTTTCCAGAGATTATTGTATTATTTCAAATACCTATATAGTTTTCACTCAAGTCTCATATTATTCTCGAATCCATGAAACTCTTCAGGTAAGTGCAGAAGCATTTAGAAAGTTTGTCAATGTTTGTCTCAGCCATATTCCTCCTCTGTGCACAAGTAGAGGGGTGAGAGTCTTTCTTGTGATCTTAGGCTGGCCACATGAATCTCTGCCCAGCTGCATTTTCAGGTAACTGGAAACAATAAAATTGGGCCTCTGCTGTCCAGACCTCTAGCTAGGTCATGAGTCAAAATTTCCTGCAGCAATTCACTCAAGAGACAAAGCCAAATCATAGCACTGTGTTGAATTGCTGCTTACTAGGAGACACAACCAAGTGTGTGGAGCCTGGATAGGACTTAGGATAACTGAGGTATTTAAGAAGGACTATCTGAATTTTCTCATTAAAATTTTCTATAAGAGAAGTGAAGAATAAGACAGTCATGTTGAAACATGACTGAAAGTCTCCCAGAGTTGTGTTGCATTTAGTCATTTCTAACACCACAAATTCTTTTACCTAAGTAAAGTGCTTCAATATACATGATATATTTCTGAAAATATTTTAGGAAGCTTCCTTTTGAAAGAAATTGTAACATTTGTTCCTTTTGTTACAATTTAGGAGGAGAGGCTATTTGGCACTTAGACTAGCTTTATTATTTAATATTACTTCCTGTGGAAAAACTAGAACAGATGGGTCTAATGTTGGTATCCCTGGCCTGACAACCAGTCCTTGCTCAAGTAATTACAGAAATTACACATTTGAGACTCTAAATCTCTCCCCACCCAAAGGGAAAACCACAGCAGCCTAAGCTCCCTGCATGACACAGTCTTAGACTTAGGAGACACTAATAGCAAGCAATGATGCTGCATGTCACTAATTTACTTGCCCAATTTCAACATCTTCAAGGGGGGGGGCTCAGTTTCATACAACAATCAGCTCAAAAAAAAAATAATTAAAAAGCACAAGCAGGCCTTAATAAAAGGGAGTCAAATTAGGCACTTCAGAAGTTAAAGAATTCAGAAAACTAGACACTTCACAATACCTCTGTCCTTGAAAGACTGTAATGTGGAAATTCATTTGCTGATTATTTGGAATCATCTGGGCTGGCTTCTGATGTTACATCAAAGCAAATTGGAGATGACTTCATTGAAGTTAACTGACCTGCTTTGAAGTAAGGGTCTCCAACATGTGGCGTGCTCATTTGACTTTAAGAAACAATTTAATTCCAGTAGTTGAAAACTTTATTCTTTCTACTATGTGCTCTCACAATTTACAGAACAAAGCTCTTGCACAAGAAACAGGAATGAAATTTTCAACCCAGAGGGAGCATCAAGCACTTTGCTGTTTTTCCTATGAGAGAATGAGTTAGTTAGCCCTCCAAACCATGCATAAAGACAATTATTTCATATACCTTTTTCCTAAATCAGGTATTCTACCTCTTCACATTGCTAATCTGATCCTGTTCTAGGAAAGAGTCATCATATACTCAACTTACCCTCAGAACGTATTGCTGTGAGGTTTTTTCCTCCATTCATTACCCAAATAGTAGCCTACTCTGACCAACAGTTGTTCCAGCAATGCAGTAACGTTGACTAATATGTAGCAGGAATTAAATAAGCGACATCACATTGCTTCAGTCTTCAAGACAAGCACTTAGGTGTCTCTGGAAGTTTTTAGGAAGAATGAATATAGTGTATCCTACATATGCACTCGTGTGTATGTGTTAAATGAGGCAATGTTCTTCAATGCATGGTTGGTTATCCAGACACAATATAACTATGTCTCACATAGGATAACAATTGCATAGCATATTTCACCTCAAAGGATGACTTACTGCTTCAGCAAATGTCTCCTCAACAGAAGGCTTTGCTCCATGACTACCTAAGTCGAGATCATAACTTGCTAACCCCCAAATCCACAGTTAACTGCATTGGTCTGCTTTTTGTGAAAAAAAAAAAACAAAAACAAAAACAAAAACAAAAAAAAACCAAAAACCAACTAGCCAAGGGATGCCAGTTCAGCAGCATCTTCTCAAACAAAAAACATTGGCTTTTAGAGATGGGATTGGGAGGTAGGCAATGGGAGACAGTTCTGAGGTCTGGCTGCTGATGAACAAGACACTTTCTGGTACCTCTCCTCCAGGACTTTATTTGAGGGATCCCCAAAACCCAAAAAGGGGTTAGGGACACTGAAAGGGGAAAGGGATACATTTCTGGAAATATTGCTCCTTACTAGAGAGACAATTACTATTGATTTTTTATGCTGTGTGTCTAGATCCTCCAGTGAACAGGAGCAGCAAAAAAACTAAGAAAAAGCCCAGACAGATGAAGAAGTGCTTCTGGTTCAACTTCCAGCATATACCTGGATTTAACCGAGGCAGATCAGATGAGAGCACTTTCCAGTTTTCTTCTCCTTTTAAAGTTTGTTGCAGACTTCCAGATCCTCCTCCTCTCTTCCAGTTAGTTACCTGTGGCTCTAACTAGCATCCATTTCTCTCATTTTTCCATGGCTTGTGAAGCCACTGTGGGCAGGGTACAGCAACAGTGCTGGCAATGTAACCCTGTGGCTTGTGTCAGAGCAAAGGACTGAAACCAGGCTGCCAGCTCTGAAACGGTGATGGGCAGAGAGCAGAGAGAGGGAACAGCAGTGGCAATGCCCAGTGAGCTGCTATTTTTAAAGCTGTCTTTTCTTTAAGTTTTTAGACTAAAAAGATCTACAGCCCATACACAGGGATCAGTCACACCCAGTTCAACGCTGCAGATGACAATGAGGTCACAACTAATTAGTGTCTGTCATTCATTTCAAATTTATTGCTCTCACTGCAGATATTTCCGTTTAAGACAGAATTTTCTGGGAGAATGGAGAGCAGAATGAACCAGTCTTAGTTTCTTAACTAGATTAATTACTCTGCAGTACGCATAATTTTCTGGGAAGAAAAGAGGCCTTCTATTTTTCACTATAAACCCTGTCACAATGGGAAAATTACTGAAGAGATTTATGTGAGAAACCATGGCAAAAAACAAGATCAAACTACATGTGTGATTCTTTTACTGTCTTTTATTGTTATTTGCAACACAATTACAGGCAGCTGTAAATACGGTGCAGCCAAGGCTCTCGGAAATAATTAACCTTTTGACAACTCAAAATAAAAATTAGTAATTGAAAAATAATTATACACCCACACTGACAATGCCACAGGTCTGTTCTCAGCCTTTTTCTGGCCTTCCTGCCACTTCTGGCAATGCCACCTCCCCTTCAGCAGCTGCAGCTCTGCTCCCACACCTCATCTCTCCCTCACCAGAAGGGTGCCCTGGTGGACCAGGGATGCTGGGCACCATCACAAGGCCAGCTCCACCACCAATGCCACCAGATTCAATAAACACTGTCAGAATTCCTGCAAAACCTCCAAAATGCCCTTGCTGACCTCTGTCTTAGGTTGAGACAGGCTCCAAAGCCAAACTTCTGAACTTTATCTTCACTTAGACCATCTGTACTCTTGAATAGCTACACAGAAGTATTCTAGTTCCCAGCACCTTAAAAGGAGAGAATAAAACATTTCCTTGTAAAAAACCCTGGCCTTGTCACTCAGCAGTTTTACCTACAACTCCTGAAACACTTCTCTATCTTCTAAACAGGAAGTATAAAATTCATCCAAAAAAAGGCTGTTTCCTTCCTTTTCCAATCCTGCTTTCTCATTTGAAAGCATCCCTGCATACCTTGTAAGCCAGTAAAAATCTTTAGATCCTAGTTCAACCACAAAAAATAATATAAAATCAGAAGCAATAGCAGCTCTGCATAGATTGACAAAGCTGACTTTCAGCATTTCCAGTCATAGCTTTCGAAAGAAAAGAAAAAGATTCAAATACTCTACAATAGGCTCAGTAACACAGCTAAAACAAGACAGCTTACAACATTTTTTAAAGCTAGTTCTGCACAAAACCATCCTTTTGGAAACAGGTATTAAATTAGTTGCACCTAATGAATCAGCCCTAATGCTCCCATCATGAACTGCTCTATCATGTTCAGTTTGCAGTCTTGTTCTGCTGCAACCAGAAACTTCAGGTGAATGTGACAGCCTCACTGGCTGCCTGATCAGTGGGCATGGAGGAAAAAAACTGGTCTTCCTCCTCCAGGAGTTAACAGGTCATATTGGAGTGAAGCAGATTCACAAGAAAAGCAGCTGGTTGGAGGAGGAAGAAGAGAGCAATATGAGTGAGTTGTTCAACACTAAGCAAAAGGTCGCAGCTCACCAGTTGTCTTGCTGTTTATAGCTCCATTTTAGCGATCCCTAAAAATAACTAACAGGAATAAGTTTTCCAAAATAAAACTTGCATCAGAGAAAGGCTCAGTCACATAAATACTGCCTTGCCTCACACACACCAAGCACAGCCCAGGGATGCTCTGATCAGCTCCTCTGTTCAGACTGGGTGCTAGACAAGACACGCTGGGGAGGCTGAGCGAGTCCACATGGGGGTGGTGGCAGCTGCTACAGCTGAGAGAAAAGGTGCCATGAGCTTTGTCTCAGTGTTGAATCGAGTCCCACCAAGCAGACGGTTTGACAAAGAAGGGACATACAGAGGCAGCAGTAAATACTCTTACAAAACACTTTGAAATCTCTGGATAAAAAGCACCCAAGTTATTTACTACATTCCAAAAAGAAGCAGACTTTAGGTTAGAGATTCAGTATCAGAAAAAGATCTCTTTTTCAGAAATAAAGAAAACCCTTCTACCTTGGGTACTTCAGCTGCTGAGGTGCTTCAAGATTATGTTTTTACTCCACCTTGTGCAGGTTCACATGTCCTTTCACTGGGCTATGGAACACAAAGCAGCCTGCAGTGCACATAAGGTTATGGTACCTGGAGCTATTTTGCAACTGCCACTGTGCCTCACAAACACCAGTGAGATGGGACTCCCAATGCTCCTTGAGACTGGAAGGAGTGATCCTACCCACTTTTGGGCAGAAATTATCTGCTAAAACGTTAAGGAGCACTCCAGGGTTGCAGAAGATACAGTGGTGGAGCCAGAAATCAAAACCAGTGACTGCCTGAATTCTTGTCCTGCTTGTGAGTAATTTGGGAATTAGAAAGTAGCTTCCCTCAGTCTCTAACACAGGCCTGCTCTGGCAAAAGCTGAAGCATCTTCTGCCCAGTGATCTCCTGTAATGTCAACAGGAGCTGATGCTGTGGGGTAGCATCATATGGCATCACATATAGAATGGTATTTCTCTCTTTTCCATCCTGTGATACTACCTGGACTCTGACAAAACGCTGAGCAGGTTTCACAGCCTGTGCTTTCTTTTTTTCTCCCTCTCTCATGCTATATGCTTCATTTTTGCCAAAGAATCCCATGCAAAAATTTGCCCAAACCAGGTATCTGCCTCTTCTTTTGACTCACAAAACTGCTGCACAAACTGCAGTTAATGAAGAAATGACCATAGCCTCTGAGCTTATTGCCTTGGTGAATACCAAAAAGAAAAAAAGTTTTGTCCCATAGGCATAAATTTGCTGAATGCATTAGCAGCTCAGTGCAACAAAATTAAACCTGCAAAAGTAAAAGCACTTGGCAGCTGCAAACACAAAGATCAACAACATTCATAAAAAAACAAATCTTATTTGAAACTATTTCACTATTTGACACCCTTTCAGTTGACTTTGCAAACAGTAGCGTGCAGCATAAGGAGTCAAAGGTGTCTAGTTCATGATTCAATCTAAATGTTAAATAGAGCCTGAACCTTCATTTCTGCCTATCCCAACATTTCTTATCCGTTTCTCCCACCACAGCCCTGCAGTAAGCCTACATAATATCCAAGAGATTTGCTGCCCACAGAACTGATCTGAATTTTGTCCATATCAAAGGTGCTTACTTTCTGAGGCAGAAGGAATGCTGCCTGTCGATGAGATTTAGTTTTACATACAGAAACATTTACCAAATCAGTCTACAGGGACACAGCCTCCAACTCTCTGCAAAGAGAGCAGCAAACAAAACCCCATCCAATTTAAATAAATTCAGCACTTCCATTTTTCTGAAATCCAAAATAGAGTCTTATTTTTTATAGTTGTAATCAAGTTTACTGCATCCTTGCTGGAAAGATTTATGTCCCCTACTACCTAGTATCAGCCCCAAGTATCTGAAGATTTACCAGGGAGAATACAAACTGTGGCTGATAGTTTGAAAAGGAAAAAAGTACTATAACTTGTAAAACTGAAGCACTCGATGTCTAACTTTTTGGCTCTGGAAACTAGGTGGTGTAGTGCTTTTGTACCTTGACTTCATCTCCAGACCCTTCTGCCTGTTCAAGTGCAAGCCTGCAATACTGTTTCTCAGCCTTGCTGACAACCCTCTAAGACATCTATCTGTGAGCAGACTGCTGAATGGCAGTGAAGGGCTGAGGTGAGTTGGCAGCTCTGCCTGTAGGAGGGCTGTTCCTTTTCTGCCCACAGAAGCTGAGAACACAGAATCAGGAGCCTTGGAAATGACATACATTAGGACAAATTATCTGGAAAGAGGACTGATACCCACCTCCTTATTGCTTTGCCCTGTGTTTCTTCTTTAAAATAGAGCCATTTCCTGGTTGCAGAGAGCACTCTCAGGTATAGCCTATGAATATCTGTCAAGTGCTTGAAGTACATTAGATGGAAAATGCCATAAAAATGCCCAGGGCTGTTATCAGCATTTGGGCTGGAAGCTGACCCTTATTCCATCCTACACACTCTGCCCCTACTGTGCTGATGCAGTATGTACTCAAAGCCTTTATAACAAGCCCTACCAGGACAGGACTGGGTCAGAACAGGTTTTGTGGGTTGTTTTTTTTTTTTCCCCTTAATGTTTTTGTAGCATGTATTCTAGCTTCAGGACACTATTGTGACAGACGCCACATTGGCTCAGAAAGAAAGTTCCTACCCCAAAGAGCTCACTATCAGTGTTGAAGACAAGAAACAAATGCAGAAGGATAATCAGGGGAAAAGACAACAAGACAACATCAGCAGGAGGGGCAGAGGCTGCACTGCAACAGTAGCCTGTGGATTTCATCCTTGTCATCACAGCAAGATAACGAGTTGTTTCATAGTCCACTGGAGCATTTTCTTTTCTGCCCTAATGAGCAGATCCTATCCCAATGTGTCCCCCCCATACAGATGGCTTCTTAGGGATGAAAAGGAGAGGATTCCTATAGGAAAGTAGCCTAGGGACAGGATTTATAGTCTGCAAAATAACATGATCGAGATGTTTCTGAAATGATTCTTCTAGTAGAAAAGCTTGTGATGAAAGCTCCCTACCCATCCAGGTTATTCTGAGCTGATCAAAGATGGCAGTTCTGATACATGTAAGACAGGTTTCCCACTGAGAAGGCTCAGCACAGCTACTCCTGTGTCTACAGGGAGAAAGAGTCCACTGAGATCTCTGGTAAAGCTGCTCCATGCCAAATGCAAGATTCCTAGTGCATGACCTAAGACTTTGAGGAAGAGGAGAGGAATATCTGAGGCAATATTTCAGCAATACAAAGAAAAACGTGTACAGGAGGGTGAGGTAAAGGAGGCAAACATAGTAGGAAAATTTGTGTTGGTCATCTTGGCACAGTGTGGAGAATGATCAAGGCTATGAATGTGTACAACAGGCCTGATGGGGAAAAAAGGGAACACACACCCAGGTACAGTCATCTTCGCTCCCTGACCTACTGTTCAAAGGTGACACACACACCACTGCTGGCTTCACCAGCCCTCTTACAGGCCTAATTTCCTGTTCATTGGCTTAGCAGAAACAGTAGCATTGCATGGGCTACTCTCTCTCTCGACAGAAAATTCATTAGTGCTTTTTAATTGGAAGAAATACTGTGGTTTTATGTACAGATATCTAATATCAAAAGTAATTACTTTTATAGAATACTCATTCAAAAATGGTTTCCCCCTGAGATGAGAAAATGTATTCTAATTACAACAGATAATTCAGGAGGAGATAAACAGATTGACGACTGGAAGGACCAAGAAATCGGAGCTACACAGACCACTGGAGATGAAGATAAAAGTTCATTTGTGAGGTAGTACACTGAACCTAAGTCTACAGATAAGAGGAAAGAAGCCAGAGTTTTGTTAGAGCCTTGATATAAACAAAATTAAATTTCTTGAAGATCAGGGATCTGTAAACAAGGGAAATCTATGTGATATATTTTTAATCTTAAATTTTGAGTAACAAAACCAGAGCCTACTCCTTATGCATGATTTTAAATTATACATGTGTAAGTCTGATTTTTAAATTTTCTTTTCAATGATCAAAAAGAACATCCAC
>NW_008625109.1:267504-285565 GCF_000691845.1 Merops nubicus
TGAAGGAAAGCCAAAAAACTCCTCTGGTGATGACACAGATCTGGAGCTAGGAGCAGGGGCAGCCAATACAATTGGTGTAGCTGCTCAGCACACCACTGATATTAAAAGGAGACAAAATCTGAGTATCTTCATTTGGTACCTGGCCTCTGGCAAGAGCCAATACCTGAGGCTTCAGAAGAAAAAAAACACAAATCATAAAGCACTTGGCCAATTAAACTCTGCACAGTCCCTAGAAGCAGATTTCCCTTCTGAACCCCATAGGCAGGTAACTAAAGCCCTGAAGCATGATATTAGATTACCCTCATTATCTTAACTCAGACAGGTAGAAATAGGGCTTAAAGCTACCCAATGACCTTTATAAGCCCTGCCACTAATGTTGGATTCAGTGGCCTCCTGCAGCAATGAATTCTCTGATACTGTCACAGAGTTTTACTGACTCACATGAAATGGATCATCCATATCAATATATTAGATTTTCTTTAATTTTTCCAGGGAAACAGAGGTAAGAACTCCTGGGGAAATTCATCATTAAAACGTTAACAGAGGCATTCTAGAGAAAGGGAAACGGGCTTCTCCTTGACAAGCTTCAGGGCGCAAGAGCTACAACTTTAGGGATGTTTAATTAGATTCAGGCACAAGCTGCTCCAAGCCAAGTTAAAGGGCTTTCATTTTCTAAATGGGGAAAAGATGTTTGGAAAAACAAGGAATTTGCTTGTGTCAGTTGGAGGTAGGGAACAAAAGCAGTGACCACTGCTGGAAGGGAATTCTGACCCAAAGTCTGCCAGGATGGAGCCCACAGCTGAAAAGATGCCCTTGGATGCAGTGACATTTTCTTGCACCTATGGAGCTGACTGCACGTCTCTAACTACTAAAAATACCCCTTAGATTTCTGACTCAATTCTGGATGAGAGATCCCTGACTGGCCTATTCTTAGACCAGCTCAACTACAGCAGTAAATCACACCGGGTTAGGTTCCATAAGGAAGAAATTATCTTTAGATACAAGGAATCTAAAACAAGCATATCTGTCTAACTTCAGGTCCCATGCAGGCTTGTACTGGCCTAGCCTCTATTGTGCTGGTATTAAAGTCTGAACTAACCAAAGGATGTATCACATCTGCCAATGCCAAGCCTGCCAAATTATTTCCTTTCAGCCCAGATTTCAGTCAAGCACCCTTGGGACTCTGATCTGTCTCAGAGGGATTGTGTCCAAGACTAAGCAAGACTCTTCTCCCTGCTGAAGGGTGTTCAGTGAGCTCTCAACAAGGGCCAGACAAGCCTATCTCCTGCAACAACATTTTGCAATCATGCTCCATATTATTTTCAGACATTCATGTGCCTCCCTGCTCATTTACCTAAAGAGCCTGCTATTAAATTAAACTCACATAATCACACAGACAGCTTTCCCAGTAACAGCGTCACATACAACACGTCCTATTTGTATGACTGAAAAGCTCCTGGTTGTTCAACCCAGCAGACAACGACAGCATTAAACTCAGATCTAGTAGCTGCTGGAACTCACCATCACATCATGCTTGAAAGTAGGGTCTCAATTTGAACTTAGTCACCAAGTCGACCTCCAACAATGCAACTGCAATAAAAAGATAACGTAACACCTACAGACCTGCTGGCTACGTCCACTGTTCACTCTTCCACGCTCCTGGAGTCACTGTCCAGTGTCCTTCTTGGCCATGAGAAAATCAAATGATCTGAAAATACCCCCAGTTTTGTCAGAGAAGTGCTGGTTCTCTATCTCTTGCCACTCAAACTTATCACCAGGCACTTCTCCTTGGGAACAGATGGTAGAAGAGATCAGTTACTATTAAGGACATGAGATATCAAATACTTCCATCAGACCTCTTCAAGGGCCCATTCCTGAAAGTCAGTTAATTTGGATATTGGTTTTGACAGGAGCCAGAGAGCGCCTTGATTCCCTGGCCTGACTGGCTCTTGAAAGAGGGCACACCTTCTCTGCACCATCACACAGCAGCAGTAATGGCTGGCTTCAACACATGCTCATTTGCCTGCAGACTGCCTATTTTACATCTGTAGATGTATTTTTCTTGAACTGTTCATGTGCTTCTTTCCCCAGCACAACTTTGACACCTCTCAGGGAGTTTGGCTTGGACATGCTGTTTGAGACAGACCTTGCACCTCTGCTTTTCCTTCTCTTTCCTCCCTTCACTTTATTTTCATATCTCATGTCAACATACACCACAGCTGTGCCTTGCCTGTCTGCCAGGCTGCAATGCCTTCTTCCATCAACCCCTTATTATGCATGTGATTTGATTTTCTACCAGCAGGACAAGTCAGTTCAAAATCAAACACAGGACACACTTGAAACAGCAAAAATAAAGCCTAGAATCCAGCATCTAAATCAAAATGCTTACAAACCAACAATTTACAGAAGTTTTTAAGCTATAGTGGATGAAGAAAGTTACTAAGCAAGGTCTTCTAACTGGTAAGATAAATTAGCAGCCACATTTATAGTAGGTTTGATAGAGGATATGCCACAGCTAAAGGTCTGATTCTCTCCCACTCACAGAAGAGTAGGAGGAGTTTGCAGTGTGAGACTCATACCTGGGTTTTGAAGTGCCTTGCTGCTTTTTGAGGAAATGCTGAACCTGAATTTGATTTTGGCTCTGGAGAAGAAAGTGTTTGTGCTTGAAATTCATGAAAGAAAGCTTATTTAGAAATGAAAGACACAATGTTGCATGGACAGCTTATAACATACAATTAATCAGGGATTTATCAGGGAAAAATAAAAATAATTAGGTACCATACTCTCTGGAGGAAGTAAATCAAAGGATCACACAGTATTGCAAAAGAAAGGAGAAATGAGGATACACAGCAACTGTCAAAAAATTTGAGAAAATAAAGATGTAAGGTTAAGGAAAAAAATATTGGCACAATGTTTTATTTAAAAGCAGTAATAAAAACATTGCTTACTTTGATTTCTGCCCTTTCTGGTTTATTGTTCATATAAAGATAAATTGACTCAGACTTCCAGGAGCGGGAAAGCTGCGATCCACTCTTAGAGGCACTTTAAAAACCAGCAATGCTATAACACCTGATTCATTATTAACAAGATTGGCTTCACTCTGTGTTGGTATTTTTACAAATTGACTGTGATTTACAGCTAGTTTAGGCTTTGACAAACTCCCTACAAGACAAAGTAGGCTTTGTGTGACAAAAGTGGGTGCATTTGGTAACAGCATGCTACTCTGATCCACCTGCAGTGCACGTTTAAAGCTGTCACACACATAAAGATTTCAGATCATACATAAGACAATGGTCAAGTATTTGAAATTGTGGCTCAGACTTCTCCAATTTACCTTCCTAATGCCACTGATTGCAATAGTGCTTAGCTGGTTTCCACCAAGGCAATGTAAAAAGAAATTCAAGTTTTCAGAGAGTCATTTTTTTTTTCTTCAAGATTTCTGCAGAAATTCCATAAAAGAATGAGTGTTCCTGTCCCATGATGTGTCTCAGGTTCCTATTTATGATTAGGTTATGAGACATTGAATTACACAGTGAAGAAAGAAATGAAGACAGTGATAGAAGGTGCCTTTATACAGGAGAAGAAGATCCTTAAGTGAAGATACAGACATGAATCAAAATTTGAATTTCAGAAAACAGAGGTCTGAGCTTACAGATTGGACTCATCACTCCTCAAGGACACAAAGCAAACACGTTATCTGATCACACTTAAACTTCAGGACAGACCCACACTTCCCACAAGCAGGAAGAGCTTTCCAAGCACCAAACAGTCCCAGAGAAAGCCAATGCTGAGCCCCCCAGGCCATGAAGGGCATCTGGTGAGATGAGCAGCAGGGCACACTCCACACTGCCTAGAAAAGAGCAGCACAGCATCATTTCTCAGCTCCTCACACGGCTTAATTATTCAGTCACTACTGAAAGGCAATGAGACAAGCTAGAGGGACCCAAGTCTGCCATTTTGGGAAGCTGAAAATAAAGGAGGCTCTCCTGCAGTACTTGTGTAGTGTCAGGGAGATTTCATGCTGCTGTAGTTGAAGTAAGCAGGAAAACAGATAAAAAATGCTTGTGTTAATGTATTGCCAATTAACAGAGCAAGCAGAGGGATTCAATGTGAATATCTGAGTCTGATTCCTTTAAAAGCTGAGAGGTTGAGTTTTCATGTTTGTGTTTAAATGAGTAAAAATTCCTTTTGTCACTCTTGAGCCTGGTTTGCTAAGAAAAAACAGGTTGTGGGATCACGGTGTCTGTATTTGTCTATCAGTCTGCATCCTTCCCTCCTCCCCTCCGCTCGTTAGTTTTTGAGGATTGTGTCTAATTTCAGCCAACGTCTGGCAGACAGTCAAAGGTCTCCAAAACGTACATTTCTGCAAGTGTCACAAGAGTCGACATCTGGGAAGAAACTGGCATGAAAACGTTCCTACTGAGAGAAGAGCTTCAGTGAAAGAGCAAACACAAGACACCCATTGGGACTATTGAGACCACCCAACAATTCACCTTTAGGATACTAACCCCCAGTAAAATCAGCTTCCTTGCTTTTGCTACTCAAGGAACTAAACACTTATTTTTAGGCTTAATTGTGGTAATTACTGCATGGCTAGGTCTGTTGGATGTCTGGCTGCTATTTATACCATTGATTAACAATATCATGAGATAGGATGTTGCACAAGCTAGTCTGGACTCAGACCTTTTCAGTTAAATAGAGGACACAGATAAGGGGAGGGGATGAAAAGACAGAGAGATGAGCTGGAACCACAACTAAAGAACAAAGGAATGGCACACCTGGAAACGAAGCTCATGTCTTCTAAGCTCAGGTCTTTCCTTTCAGCAGCTCTGAATATTTTCTCAACAGCTAGCACTGAAGCTGCTCCTTTAGCACTCAGTTCCTGTTTCTTTGAGCTTCACATGCTTCTTGTCAGGTGTTAGCAGTAATGATGGGAACCAGGTTAAATGATAAAACATGCTTTTTGGTCACAGATTAGGGAATTCCTAATGAAATAATGAGGTATGTCTGTGACCCCATTTAAAACTACTTTCCCTGTAAAGATGCCATGTTAAATTAGCACTTCTTCCCTCAGAAAAAGAGAGACAAGAGACTTAGAGGTGAGGCAGCAAGACACCCCACTCCATGCAACCCTGGCATTTAAGAAATTAATCCTTCTGATTGTTTATAGCTGGGGTGCTTTTCCCTCCCTACCTTTGAAAGAAATATAAAGGTAGGATCTCAAATCCACACTGCCTCATCAGCAGAGTATCGAACAAAAACTTTTTGCCTTTTTTTAAAAGGGATTTGTCAGTTAAGTATCTGTCAAAATACTTTTGAAAATAATCACCTCTAGTCTCACAACCATATGCTGAGACACTCGTATCTAGCATAGAGAAGCCATAGACATGTGATATCATCCATCAAACAGATTAGAAGCATCTTATTCCAGTTCAGGGACAAGCCTAAAAGATCATATGCTGGCTTCTTTTCTCCAATAGATTTCACCCTGAAATATCCAGCTTTTTATTCTGATAGTATGGCAGACAGAGGATATTCAGCCTACCACCACACAGCATCATCTAGTCATGTCTAATTGGTGTTGCTCCTGTACTAGCTGTCCTGTCTTTTGGGTCTGATTCTGACCTTGCCACTACAGTGCCATAAGTGGGCTATGTAAGAAACAGCTTTTGTCACTCAAAATTGCAGTCCAGAATAGTTATCAACAACCTACTTTAACATGAAATGTCAAACTGTTTTATGAGCTTGACCAGAATCATCTGTTTTATGCTGTGCTGCAATGGGTAACTCCAGCTCTCCTTAAGGGTAGAGCAGTCCTAGCACAACTCATGCATGGACCCCGACTCCAGTTACTAATCCCGTGCTTACTGCATCAAGTATAAGCAACTTTAATAAGAAGAATTCTACAAAGTGTTTCACTGGTGTCATTCCTCCACAACCTCCACTGTGTCTCTAAGGCAGCAGTGTTTGTGCTCCAGCTTCTTGTCAGTATGATTAAAGGCTGAGAGGTGCCTAAACTAGCAGCCCTGTAGCATATGCAAAAATACTGTCTGCAATGATCAGTGCCTTCTCTGAGGGCTGCAGCACTCAGCCTGTGTCCATTGGCATGCCAGCCTGCACCAGCCAGCTTCAAAGTCAGGCCATGTCTCTGTTCTCTCATGAATATTTCTCCTCCACTCTGCACGTGTTCTCTTCACTCTTCTCACTGTACAAGGAAGACTTGAAAAATCTCATTTTGTGAACTTTTTAGTGTGTGACAGAAAGAGGGAGACAAAGAATCCAGTTATTAGGCAGATCAGGTTCCGAATGAATCACAGAAAAAATTCCTAATTCCCTGAGCTCATCTAAGAGGGCTCTCTGCAGCCTGGCTTAGAGTTTTGTAAGCCTGAAATGGGAACCATACCAAGCTGACTCTTTCAGAAACCAGAAGGTTTTGCATATAACCCCACTGGATATCAGCACTATAAAAGCCACTTCCGTTCCAAAATTAATTTTCTGTTGAGTGAAATGCATTGAGCCAGATGGACCTAGTTCAGGAGGAGGATCAGGCTGGCACAGGTCTAAAATCAAAGATTATCTGGTTTGTGTATTCAAAGCTGGAGTAGCTGAGAGCAAAGCGTTCAGTGCAGGTGCTGATATGTTCAGGTCTATGTCTAAAGAAATACCCCAGGAAGGATGTACTGAGTGAGTTTGCCAATCATTAAACTGTAGAAAAATGGGAAATTTCTAATTAATACAATATTAGCAGTGAATAAACAAAAGACTTTCTTCAAATGTTGAGTGAGCTACAATTTCTGGTAGATGCAAAGGATCATTAAATAGTAAGAGAACAGACTGTTTAACAGGAAGAAATACAGAAACAGGCTCCAGTGGAGCCTCTGGCTGCTCATATCCCTGTGATGCTGCTAGAAGTCAGAAGCCTAAATCCACAGACCTGGACTCTGGGGATTCTTCATGTGACACAGAAATTATGCAACAGAACTACCAAAAAAATAAAAAAGGTAGTTCCCAAACCCTAGGTTAACACAGACCAACACCTAAACCACTCAACCACCCATTTTTCCAAGCCAAACCCACTCATTGCTTGTTCTAAGTTGTGAGCATCAACTGTCTCAGCAGTTAGGCAGCTCAGCACTGGGTTGTTTAATACCTTGAACATGATCAGCTCACTCTTACCTCATACTCCCCTCCCACCTGTTACGTGGAGCCACCTGCAATCTATCATCATGTTTTAGGATCAACAGCTCAGTGAGCAAAACCTGTATTCCCCATTAGAGCTGTGAACAGTCCCCAGTCCCTGCTCAGCGCCTCCAGCACAGTGCTTCTAACACAAACACCACAGAAGCATGGAAGCCTCACTGGCCAGCTGACACCAGCTCAATGGTCTCAGCATCTTCCATCAGCAGGTTTGTGCTTGTGGTAGTTGCCAACGGGACTGAGTTTTCCAGATGCCAAATTTTGCAGCTCCCAGTAGCCTCTTTTGGCACACGGCTGGATGACTAGAAATCTGTCTTACAAGGAATATATAAAGTGACTGCAAATTTTAATCCTGAGGAAGAGTAACCTTTGGGTTATACAATGCTATTGCAGTTGGAGATATTTTTCGTCTTATCACTGCCTTCAGTTCAGCATGTGCAGGAAAGAATACGACCAATCTTTCCTACAAGACAAGGCTTGCTTGAAAATGAGTTAATACAATAAAAATATATTTTTATTTACAAAAGCTTCACATCCTAGAGGCATATGAGGGCTGTAGAAAAAAAAATAAACTCAATTTCTAAAAGGGCAGTAAGGTCCCATTGCCAAATAAAATACAAAACCAGCACCAAGAATCCAAATGAAAAACAACCAATTAACCCTATCACCCTCCCAAAAATGCTAGGGACAAAATGAGAAGCAAAATTCTCCAGTATTGCAGGAGAGGGCTTTCCAGCTGTCGTGGTGGATACCTTCCAAGAAAAATGAGCTCCTGTGCACAAAGCCCCTTTTGCTTTGCAATTGGGATGGCAGAACCTCAGCTAGGCTGCTAGGCTGGGCTGTGGGAAATGGGCACTAGAGACTCTGTGTGAGCTTGCACAAGTTCCAGTTCTTGATGCATTCCAAAGTGCTCTAACACACTGAAGGCAACTCCTAGGTACTAGTGTCTGAGGTCTGAGCTGGGTGCTTGCAGGGGGGACCTGCTTTTCTTACAGAAAGAGAGCAGACCTTTGGCTGAGGCTCAGGAGGAGGCTAGTCAACAGTGGATACTGAAAAAAATGGGAATGAAAAGTCCCAACCTTGCTTTGAAGTCTGAAAACCTTTGCTCACATAAGACCAACAGCTCTGAAGAACGCAACCAAGGTCTTATTCTTTACCTAAAGGGAAGGGAAAGTTATATGAGCCTCCTTTTCTTTTTATTTTTTAAACAGTATATTGGTGGTTAAAGCATTCTGCTAGGATACAGATAATCCACGTGCATTTAATTGTGTACACACACCAAAAATACTTATTCAATCAAATCTTGAGGGAAACCCTAGTTTTGGATCCCAGTTAGATTCTGTGAGTGAGGCACCGATTTGCTCAGTGCTGTCAAATTGACACAACAATTATCATAGGCAGAAGCAGATCTCAAGTGGCAAAAGTGGAGGTTCTACCAGGCAGGCACTGAAGGATGGCTAACAATGTCCATGGGATGGGGAAACAATGTCCATGTGAGCAGGGGCAGTAGCTGAGGCACGAGGTGTAGTGTCCAGCAGCACACCCAACCGACAGGGTGAGAAGAGGATTTGGTTTTGCTCTGCAGTGGGTAGAGAGTACTGTGAAGTGCTGTGGAATTACAAATCAATCTCTGAACAAAGCTTGCTCAGATACCAGGAGCAGGACAGCCACGATAAGGCTGCTAATCTGACCTCCTGGTCTGTGTATTTCCTTTTGCAAAACGCAAAGGGGAGCCAAAGAGTGCAAATGCAGAAGCGATCAAAGAGTCAGCAGTCAGGGTCACAGGCAGAAACACAACACTCCCCAGATCCACACTAGAAAGGGGAACCACTCCAAAACCTTCAAGGAGGAAGGACCCCACTCTCAACCATGATAAGGTAGTACAGAGCCACAGCATGAATTCATCCTTTATACTACACATATATCATCATAACTAACCAATAGACTGTTCATCCTGTAGCAGAAATACCTTTATTTAACCAAGTTTAGTATTGGAGTTACTTTGCTGATAACCACCTGCTGTGCTGATCAATAGCAGAGCCGAATTTAGGCAATTCACTTCCGCAGGACTAAGTGCATGGGTCAGCTGAGGAGAATCTGGATCACAGTTGCAAGCATAAAAACCTATGAGCAAGCTTCCCCATCCAACCAGCAATCTCTTCACTGTCCACACAACACACTGCTGACAGCAGGACAGGGGCTGGCAGGATCTGCAGTTCGCACAGAGAGCAGTGTCAGATTTGTACCTGACTTAGATTCCCAACTAAACACAACTGCTGACTGTACCACAGACAAGATTTTCTAACAGCACTCTCCAGGAACAAAAAACTAGTAACACACTGGTAATCCCACAGAGACCAGCTCTGTGCTTCACGAGTCTCTGAAGTTTACAACAGAGGATGCCCCTCACAGGTATCTCTGCACAATCTACCACAGTCCTACGTGAACCTCTATAGACAGTACTTGTGTTTCAGAGTACCTGCATATGTCACAGAATCACAGAATCATTTTGGCTGGAAAAGACTTTTAAGATCATCCAGTCCAACCATATTTAAAGAATCTCACAGAAGAGAGAGACCTGGCAGGATCCATTTTCTTCCTGATCAGTTTATCAGACATTAAAGCTTAGCTGGGAGACGTTTTATGCTGCTTGTACCAAGCAGAGATTCAAATGCATCTCTAGCAAACCTGTTTGAGTCATGCCTTATGAAGCATGTGAGACCCTTGCACTACTGAGCGCTTATCCTCAGGAGTACTCCAGTAAAGGTAACTGGATTTTCTGTATAAGTAGTTCTGTAATGCAAGTAAGAGGTAGATAATTGAGTTCCATGGCTGCCTTTTGCATACACAGGCTCAGATCTTCTCCTTTCCCTCCTGCCACAGCTAATTGCCTAAAGAGGGGAAAAAGTATCTTCTACAGCCAAGGAACTGTCCTCGTAGAGCAGAGTCCAGTGGCACACAGATAACAGAGACCTCTCCATCAGCAGCTTCTCTCCACAGCCATGTCCTGACCTTGCAGAGAGGAAGGAGACATCAGGGATCTGCTGAGGGACAGCATGACTTCTGCCAGTGTATGCATTTTACAGTGGCTATCCAATCCAAGGGAGATACTGGCATTACAGCAGCTTCTTGGGCATTTGCTCTAATATTTAGCCCAGGAGGTGAAGGGTGAAGAAAACTCACTAAAGAATCCCAGAAGCCAAACATGTTCCTTTGCATTTTCATCCACTGAATTTGGGTTATTTAGATTTCTAAGTGATGCTGTGCAAGAAACAACCTCCTGTAGTATTCTGTCATCAAATACCTCTGCCTGACAGAACCATCTTTAAGTAAAAGTGTTTAGTGAAATTCTTTCAAAAACCTTTTCCTTGGTTTAGTTTTCTTAATCATTGCCTGTTCTCTCAGGATGACAAGCAAATTACAGCTCAAGTGTTATAAGTATAAATCAGACTGTGGAGGCAAGTGAAAGGGCTTCTAAGAGAACAGCTCCATAGGAGGTGGTGCAAGGCTTAAAATATTCAGAAATCTATAATCTCACCTTTTCTTAAAACATTTTGCTCATTTACTTAGGCAGCTCTTCAGCCCCTGAGAAAACCATGCATCTACACTGCTCATGATGACAAAGCAGAATCAGTCTATTGTCTCCTCAGCTATCTACCCTGAGGGTACTCTCAGACTCTCCTCCAAAGCCAGTAATCAAGGACATACTTGAAGAAAAAAAAAAAAACCCAACCACACATATTAGGCCTTTTGCCATTTGTCAGATTCACAGAACTGGCCCTTTTCTGCTGCATGGTTTCACTAAGGACTCCCCTCACTGGAGGTACAAACCAACCAGTGATCCCAGGCTCAGCCTCAGCTCGAGAGCAGATCCCTCAGAACAAGTCATCCAAGTGAAATCAAGGGAGAGGCAGGTAGCCACATCTGATTCACAGGACAGATCTTTGCAAGACTGGGAAGAATGCACACAGAGTGACCTGGCCTGATGGTAAACAGCACGTGGGTTTACTTCAGCCTGAGGACATCCATTTCTTCCTCTTACTGCCAGACAAGCAAACCTGTCTGTAGATGTTGCAGTGAGCCCTCTCAACATACGCTTCAGCAAGATGATACAAGAGGCACAAAAAAACACACACACAATTATTCAGAAAGGAAATGGCCCAACAATCTTAATGAGAGGGGTAGAAAACTGTTGTAAGAGCTCCTCTGGACGTTCTGCTGGATCTCCCACTGGAAGTGCTGCGGTACTTTCTTCAATTCTCTTCATTTTAGAGAACCTCTTGCTGATGCAAATGAAGGCCCTCTCCTACTGCTTCAGAGTTGAAACAACTAAGGCCAGAGAAGTCACATGGATTATCTGTGCTACACTCTTCTACGCTACCAGTGTGGCTACTGTGGGCAATGAAAGACGACAGGACAAAAATTAGAGGTAAGCCAACACTGAAAAGATGAAGCCTACCAAGCTCTGAAGTTATCTTGACCAGCTGAAATTCCATATCCTTCCACATGCTGGAGAGTTCACAAATAAGAACTCAAAAGCCTGGCAGGTTAGACCAAGAAACAAATTATAGAGCCAAGATTGTCACCTTCACCCATGGCATTACCATGCATTTAAACTCAAAGTAACACCAGCCACATGAGAGGACCTGGGACCAAGTTGCAACACACTGCTCCCTGATTGCTCCCTTCTGTTCCAAAAGTCAAGCAAACCTTGGCTCAGGAGATAGCCTTGCTACAGGTAATCTTAATGCTCTTTCTATGTCCTACAGCACTTGGTGAGTAACCAGCAAGTGTCAGTTGTGCTGTAGCTTGTCTCTTACACTGTCTCAGAAACCTGGATATTCCAGAACCACTGAAAGGATAAAAACTATAGGGCAGAGAGATAGCTTTTAATTAGTTTGCATGTGCCATGTTGTCCTTGAAATGCATTTTGCCTCCACCTACAAGGTTTTCAGATACTCACAGCCACCACCATGGCACCACAGCCAGGGGTTTTAGGAAGAACAGGCACAAGTCATATACACACCCAATTAACACTTGGCTGCTTTAGCTCTGCTCTTGGGAGAAGATGACTTTGGGTCAGTGGGAGGATCTTTCTCTGGCTTTCATTCTCAGAAACTAAAGTTCTCTTATTTCAGAGGACAGTTTTGATCAATAGGACTACAACAAGGTTGGAAGCTGCTCTGCTGTCACTGGCTTTCTTCCTTCCTGTTATCCAGAATATCATAGGCTCCTTTTCTTTCTTTCTTTTTTTTTTTCCCCCTCTTTCAGTTTCTTAGTTCAAACTACATAATGGAAATGACGACCAAGTGATACCCCACAAATAATAACAATAACAGAAAAATATGCCAATTAGACTGGGAAAGAGAGACTGAGTACCCATTAGTAAGGTTAGAGTGGGGCATTAATAAAAGGAAGATTTGTTAAACATGACTCATTTCTTTTCCTTCCTTTCATAAATCTTATTACTTCCTTGGAGAACGGCCACGCACTCAGTGGCTGGAACTGCATTCTTAAATGATGCTCTTGGTTAAACTACTACCTTCCTCTACTTACTAACAAAAAAAAAAAAAACCAAAAGACACCCCTAAACTCAAAAAACAACCCCATCTCCCACTATGAAGGATATTAAAGGCAGGTTTTCTAATCCTGTCTGTATGGTGGTTGCAGATGTGCCACAACCAGCTCTTCACTAGAGAGACAACAGACCAATATTTGCTTTTCCAACTCCAGCTACATCTACAAAGAAATGGAAAAACTGAACAGGAATACCTCTTAAAAGGCAACAAAACCAACATCAGTCAAATATTTTCTTTCCACCTCTGCAAACATTGCTTTTAATCCTATATAGTACAAATGATTTAAGTTCTACACAAATAAATGAGTCAATGATAAAAATACCACAAGTTTTCTGTCAAAATAATCTTTTTTCCCCAGCTACAAACAGAAAAACCAGAAACATTACATTAAAAAAAATAGTTAGTAGTATATGGAATACAGAGTACAGGGAGAGACTTTAAAATCACTGCTGTGCTGCTGGAATGAAGATATATTTTTATATTTGTCAATATTTTGAAGAGTTGAAGGCAATTTTGCCTGTTTTACAGAAGATATTTAGTACCTTTTTTCTAACAGACCTTTAGACCTTTTCTTCCTGAAGCGCCTAAGCAGAGTAATACTATTTCAAACATTATATTTTATTTTTACAGGGGCTATCCATATATTGACTCATGATATTTTCTTCTCTTATTTTGGGGAATAAAATCTTGGCCTTCCTGAAAGCACTGATTATGCATTTCCTCAGCTGCATAAATCAAGACTATCACAGCTAAAGCCAACGTGAAGTAGAAATCGGTCTTTTGGATTCAATCATCATTTTGCAGTACAGAAGGTCAGACCTGGAACAATGGTTACTCACCTAAGCTTGAATCACTGATTCACACCTATTGAAAACTACTTGTTCTATGGTGTGTGGTAAACTGATAAATTACAGCCTAACTTGAGGGGGAAAAAAAAAAGCCATTTATATTTTTCACTCCTGCCTCCACTAGGCCCAACCTTGCATTTCATAAAAAAATCTTCAAAATGAGACTGTCCTCAGAAAGAAGCCACTCACTAGCACAGGGAAAGCCCATGGCTAACAGCAGTCCCCACAAGTAAGCTGATACCTTTGGAGATAATTATGTGCTAATTTTGTCAGGTGCATGCTAGCATCAGATCAAAACCAAATTAAATAGAAGCAGTTACAACACGACAATCTGTATGTGGGTATGAGAAGGTGCAGATTCATTAATGCAAGGCTGGCAGTAACACTTAATCTTCCCCCCTGCCACGTGTGGCTATACCTGTCTTCCCTAGGAAAGAATTACTCTTCAGCTGAAAGTTGCCAGCTGTAAAAACAGCTTTTTGACAAATCTAATGTGGAGGTATGTGTGATTCATTTGCAGCCTCTTCCCAGCCCTTACTTTCAATATGGAAATTTGGAACCATTTTCAATCCAGTTCCAAGCCTATGAAGAATAAACTGTCCCTTTAAAAATACTACTGTACCTTTTAAGCATGCAGATTGCCAGGCTGAATTTTAAATGCAATCACTCCGCTTCCAGTATACTCTAAAAATCAGGAGTCACAGTCTGCATGAATCAGTCCTTTCCACCTAGGACCTGCTACTGCCATCATTTTAAGCCTGTGTGCTACAATTATGTGAATTGTCCACTTTTTTCCACAGCCTCCTCCAGGAAAGGCATATGCGGGATAAAAGCCATTTATCATACTGGAAATTGTTATTGTATTTAATCTTCCCCAAAAGAGCAAAATCAAATTATGATGTGTAAAGAATGATAATCTGCCAAATTCAGGGGAATACTCCAAACTTATCCTTCCAAGTCTGCAACAGAACAGGTCAGAGAGGTCTCCTCTAGAAGACATGGGTAGAGAGACATCGTGTGCGCATACATAATGAGAAGATGAAAACTCTCTTAATCTTTGGACATTGAATGAAATCTAATTACGTGATGTATTGATTGTTGTGTATTACTGGAAAGAGACAGTGAAAAGGGAAAAAGGCAATTACAGTGAAATTGTAGTCTGACCCTTCAATTGCTTTTGGCATGCAAGGTTATGCTTTACTTGGGGCAGCAAAAATTCTTTGTGCTCTATGGCAAATCATTAGCAACAGACTCAGATGCAGAAGTGATTAGGGGAAACATTCAGTCCACTAAACCTTTCTTATTTTTTCTTCCTTTACAAAAAATGAATGCAAAGGAAGAAAATACTAGGGGGTTATAGTTATACCATTTCATGAATTGCTACTAAGTCTGCCTGGCACTAGTTCTGTGGTGACTGACAATATATGGTATCCATCAATAGAAAAGCCATAGGAAAAATGAAAAAATATTCAGACTGATGAACTAGATCTAGAATAACTCAAAATAAATGTTATACCTAAATTCAAATATTAAGAGGTAATATAAAGTTTCACCAAGGAAATTCCAAAGACACGTTTCAGTGCTTTCCTTTCCCTTTGCACTCCATGTTTATTTACTTCCACCAAAACTAGCAGCAGCTGAGTGTAAAACAAAGCTTTCAGAAATAATCCTAAATTAATAAAAAACCAAAGCACGAGCCAACCAAAAACTATTGTTTGGGTGTATGTCTGCTGGACTCTGCAGGGAATCATGGCAATTCTCATTCATTCTGTTCTCAAAACTCTTGTTTTGCTAAAGATAATTGCAAGGACCAGCTTTCTGCTGACTTTCATGCATGGCCCTCTGTGTTCTCCACACACCTCCACAGGCACTGCATGCATGGTTTTTATTCAGACTGAAAAGTTAATGAGTTCTCTAGTGATCAGTTTTAGGCTGCCTCTTGATACACTTGCAACATTACTTCTTGTGTTTATTTTTCCTTGCAGAGGGTACGCTGTCGAATAATGTTTGATTGCATGCAAACAAGTAAGTGTGACAGAAACAAAAGTCTGTACAGCTGCAGCTACTGCTATGGCTGGTCTCTCACAGAAGCATATTTCTATGGCACTGGATCTTCAGAATCTCTAGAAAATCCAGACCTACCATAACAATAACTCTGAGCTGGACTCAAACTCCTAGTGCTTGCAGGAGTTCTGAGAACGCAAGGAATTCATATTCTTTATGAATAAAATCTGTTTACCTATGTCTATCTCTCCAAAGAGAAGTGACTTTGACCTACCTCATGAAAAAGAACCATCCTAGAAAGCCTCAGATCTCTCTCTAACCTTGTGATAAAGCAGTATACAGGATAACGTCTGAGAAACCTTGCTTGACATTAGGACAAAACTGCACAGCTCCAGAGAAAGTGCTTGTGCAGTACCAGCCTTTCCTTGAGACAAGGTAGAGCACTGTCACAGGCAGGCTCCCTTGAATCTCAAGGCTGCCAGGGCAGCATTACACCCATTAATGGCATATGTAACGAGTCTTGATATTAAAAAGAGATACCAGTGAGCTAAACCCAAACACAGATACTTAATCTTGATTTCACTCACAATGATCTAACTCTAATCATTTCAGTGGAAAGCCTCCTAACTTTTTAGGACTTTACAGCTTTGTTACCACAAAATAAAAAAAAGGGAAAAAGAAGAAGAAAAAAAAAAAAAGAAAAGAAGAAAGCAACAAAGTATCTTTTCACAATGATTATGAAATAATCTGTGTTAATGTACCATCCTATAAGAAACCCAGCTGTGTCAGAGAGAAACTGAAGGGAAATTAACAGCTCAGCTTGAAAAACTTTATTTTCCCCTGTAAGAACTTTCAAGAGGAAACTGCCTGCAGTGTTTATTATGACCTGAAGAAGCAACATAACATTTTGGGTCAAGTAATTTCATTATGAAACTCCATAACCAGCAAACCAAATTAAAGAATAGAAAAAAGACCCAAAAATAGAGGCATATGTTATGGAGAACTTCCCATTTACTGTGAAGCCGCAGTCATTACAGGCAATGGTGCCTGGCTAGCACAGTAAGGACTCCTGCTCATTCTCCAGGGGATGCCAAACTGAGATCAACCCCAAGCAGGTAAATCCTACCCAAACTCTCTCGTATGAAAACATTGAGAACAAATCAATTCAGGGAAAAAACAAACAACCAAACAAAATTCAATTGAGCTGCAACGGATATAGCTCGGGGACTGATCTAATTTTGTTTGGGAACTATATGGCTTTGTTGAATTTGGGAGAAGGATCTCCCTCTTAAATCCTACATTCTTCAAAACTGCTCCAAAACATGGTTAGGAAGCACAACTGTTGACACTTTCTCCCTTATTCATGGATGTGTATTTTTGTGACTAACAGCCACACTCCACCTTCCCCTTCTTTCTTCTCTGTTTTACACAGACAAGTGAGTAAGGGAATGCCTGTTCTGTAACACTTGCTGGCGTAGACTGCATTTTATTATAACAGTCAAACCTACTTAGATTTATACAGTCATTCAGAAAGTAGTAATAGGAAACATCCTTGATCCTAACCCTCCTATTTGTCTGCATTTTGAGACTATAGTAGGTTTTGTTAAATCAATGTTACGAGGGAGATTTTCACAAGCAGCCTAGGAGCACATTTGCTATAGTTAAGTATATTTAAAGTGGAAGTTTTATTTGGTACTATTCACTAAATGTTACATTTATATTATAATTTCATGTAAAAGTTCACTCCTTCAGCCTCTTCTTATCCAAAGCACTGGTGTATTTAATCACATACTTACTTCTTCAATGTTCCACATTTAGCACTTTATTAATCTACACAAATACAAATGCACTTGTTTTGAAGAAGTAATTTCTACATGAAACACCAGTTGTCCTATAACAACTTTTATGATTGCATTAGCCTGTTCTAACTGCTTTGGGAGAGTTCGTTGCTTACCTACCCAGATTTTTCAAGGCTGGTGAGTTAGAACAGAATGTCATAAAAAGAAGTGGTGGATGCTTCCCCTCCTCACCAAAGATAATATCAAATTGAAATGGCAAAGTCATTAAGGAAACATATGGGTGCTATGTTTAAATAGACTATTAAAAGTACACAGCGCGAGAACTCAGGAGGATGTTTTCCAAAGTAGTTCTGAAATCAAGAATCTGACTTCCAGCTATAACCTAAGAGCATATATCCTATACAAGCACCTAATATATCCAGGCAAACTGTACAGCCTGGTACAGTTGGTAGGGACTTCCACAAATCCTTAACCCATGAACTCCGCCGCCTCAACTTTGCATCTACGGAGGAAGTCCTGACTTGGGACTGAGAGGGCTGGCAGGTGGGGGCACAACAAATCCCTCCAGCACCCTCCTCTCTCCCTTCGCTTTCAGCACCCCAGCGCCGGGGGCCGTGAACGGTGCGCGGGGCTC
>NW_008625110.1:0-702 GCF_000691845.1 Merops nubicus
CACAGGGAGCTGCTGGGATCCCCCTGTAACGCCTGCAATACAGATCCGTTCGGGCCCACTACAGCAGGATGGCATCAGGGTGCACTTTGCACCACTATCAACTGGAGCTTTGTCCTCCTGTGGGTCTGACGTGCCAGGCCATTGGATCCACATAGTCCAGTAAATCCCATTGTCCCTCTCCTCCACCCGGCTGGCGGCAGGGCCCCTCTAATCCTGGTCGGAGTTGCTCATTTCTTGTAAAAAGGACTTTGAGGTCCCCTCAAGAGGGTCAGACATTAGATCAACTCTTCTGTTATTTCTGGCGAGTTTCCCACTAGACACTGGAGCGATATTTCTCTTGGCTGACTTCCCCTTCACAACTGCTTTCCCCCGCAATTCATGTACACATGCAGCTAGGGTTGAAGAGGGTTTTCCATCCCACCTGCTCATGCTCTCTCCCTGGTCACACTGGTAGAACCACAGGGTGCCACGTGGGGTGTACTTTCCGTGTTCTCTCTCTTGGGCAGGGGAGCGCCTGCTTCCAAATGCTGAGACACGGGTCCATATAGGTGAGGAGTAAGAAAGGTTGTCTTCAATTTTTTGGACCTTCCAGGCCAGTTCATTCACAGATGAAACGTGGTTCTGTAGGGAGATGCTTCCTTCGTATTGATGGAGCTGGCCAGCCAGTTCATCCACTGTTTGTCCCTGGCCCTTCATCCAGGA
>NW_008625110.1:1135-2034 GCF_000691845.1 Merops nubicus
CCCACCTCTGGCTCTTCCTCCTGCTTTTGTGATGGCCCCAGTTCATCACCATCCATCACTACATGGACTGATTTCTTTGTGTATTTCTTCTTCTGGATTTGGGCAACTGATACAGGCACAGGTTGGTTCTGAGGATCAGCTGCAGCATCTGCTGGACAGTGTTCATGTTCAGAGACCTCCTCTTCACCCACAGGGCACTGAGTAGTGTTGAGAAGCACTCTGTAGGCATGGGCAAGGCCCCAACACATTCCTGTCATTGGCATTTCTCAGGGATTGCTGGGTTGACAACACACTTTTTGTAGTTGCTTTACCAGTTTGTTGGGATTCTGCCCCTGTTTGGGGGTGAAATTCCAGAACATTGAGGGCGACCACTGGCCTAGGCACTTGCCCATACTCTCCCACACACCCTGCCACTCAAAGCAATCCAGCCCTGGGACAGATCTCTGGGTGATGTTCTTAGAGATTAATTGTGTAACTCTAAACAAAACTTGGCAAACATTCAAAACACACAGCACCAAAAGCATGCTGGCCTGGAAGTCCCAAGGATAACCAAAACTCTCAAAACCTGAGAGTGTCCTCCCCCATCTCACCCACAGATTGGGTGACATCACTGAAAAATGACAAGGCCACATACACATTTAACCTCACAGCCAGCAACACAATCTTATCATAAGTTGCCAGCATCCAGTAAAACCAGATGAGAAGGCACAGGACGAGACGCTTGACCCACTTCCCAGAGATGGCAAACACCATCCCAGGGAACACAGACAGGAGATAGGGACTAACACAGGATAACCATGCAACCAGATCAGTGAACAATGTGGACAGGCACTATTTAAGTAATACAAAAAGAGGAAAAATAAAATTTGTACAACAAAATTGTTTTAACACACTTTGTT
>NW_008625111.1:0-330 GCF_000691845.1 Merops nubicus
GCCATTGACAGCTGCTCTTTGGGTGTGGCCATCAAGCCGGCTCTTTGTCCACCATGTCGTCCACCCATCAAAGCCATATTTTAATAGCTTGGAGACAAGGATGTCGTGGGGGACAGTGTCAAAGGCTTTGCTCAGGTCCAGGTAAATGACGTCATTTTCTTGTCCCTCGTCTATTGATGTTGTGGCCTTTTCATAGAAGGTCACCAGATTTCTGAGGCACAATTTGCCCTTGGTGAAGCCATGTTGATTATGCCGAAACAGCTCTTCACTATTCTTTTGTCTCAGCAGTGTCTCCAGGAGGATCTGCTCCATGATCTTTCCAGGCACAGG